>NC_092104.1:1864503-2037003 GCF_045679555.1 Salvelinus alpinus | reverse complement strand
CCGAGCCAAAACCCACTGTGCCCACCATTGGGTCCACCTACACAGGGAAACACGGAACAGACGCATTAAGGGGATCGAACTAGTGATTCTCTGCTTTGCAAACACATGCGACTGCCAGCTTTTAACATACATGTAACATACTAGCCAGTTGCCCCACCGAATATTTATTTTGCATTTCAGGGACCAAGTGAAACAATTTCGAGCTGTGGCGTGGTCTTACTGTACCATCTGAACTCTGTGGAGTGATCTTACTGTACCGTCTGAACTCTGTGGCGTGATCTTACTGTACCGTCTTAACTCTGTGGAGTGATCTTACTGTACCATCTTAACTCTGTGGAGTGATCTTACTGTACCATCTGAACTCTGTGGAGTGATCTTACCGTACCGTCTTAACTCTGTGGAGTGATCTTACTGTACCATCTGAACTCTGTGGAGTGATCTTACTGTACCGTCTGAACTCTGTGGAGTGATCTTACTGTACCATCTGAACTCTGTGGAGTGGTCTTACTGTACCATCTTAACTCTGTGGAGTGGTCTTACCGTCTTAACTCTGTGGAGTGATCTTACTGTACCATCTTAACTCTGTGGAGTGGTCTTACCGTCTTAACTCTGTGGAGTGATCTTACTGTACCATCTGAACTCTGTGGAGTGATCATACTGTACCATCTTAACTCTGTGGAGTGATCTTACTGTACCATCTTAACTCTGTGGAGTGATCTTACTGTACCATCTGAACTATGTGGAGTGATCTTACTGTACCATCTTAACTCTGTGGAGTGGTCTTACTGTACCATCTGAACTCTGTGGCGTGGTCTTACTGTACCATCTGAACTCTGTGGCGTGGTCTTACTGTACCATCTGAACTCTGTGGAGTGATCTTACTGTACCGTCTGAACTCTGTGGAGTGATCTTACTGTACCATCTGAACTCTGTGGCGTGGTCTTACTGTACCATCTGAACTCTGTGGAGTGATCTTACTGTACCATCTGAACTCTGTGGAGTGGTCTTACTGTACCGTCTGAACTCTGTGGAGTGATCTTACTGTACCATCTGAACTCTGTGGCGTGGTCTTACTGTACCATCTGAACTCTGTGGAGTGATCTTACTGTACCATCTGAACTCTGTGGAGTGGTCTTACTGTACCATCTTAACTCTGTGGAGTGGTCTTACTGTACCGTCTGAACTCTGTGGAGTGGTCTTACTGTACCATCTTAACTCTGTGGAGTGGTCTTACTGTACCATCTGAACTCTGTGGAGTGATCTTACTGTACCATCTGAACTCTGTGGAGTGATCTTACTGTACCATCTGAACTCTGTGGCGTGGTCTTACTGTACCATCTGAACTCTGTGGAGTGGTCTTACTGTACCGTCTGAACTCTGTGGAGTGATCTTACTGTACCATCTGAACTCTGTGGCGTGGTCTTACTGTACCATCTGAACTCTGTGGAGTGATCTTACTGTACCATCTGAACTCTGTGGAGTGGTCTTACTGTACCATCTTAACTCTGTGGAGTGGTCTTACCATCTGAACTCTGTGGAGTGATCTTACTGTACCATCTGAACTCTGTGGAGTGATCTTACTGTACCATCTGAACTCTGTGGAGTGATCTTACTGTACCATCTGAACTCTGTGGAGTGATCTTACTGTACCATCTGAACTCTGTGGAGTGATCTTACTGTACCATCTGAACTCTGTGGAGTGATCTTACTGTACCGTCTGAACTCTGTGGAGTGATCTTACTGTACCGTCTGAACTCTGTGGAGTGATCTTACCGTCTGAACTCTGTGGAGTGATCTTACCGTCTGAACTCTGTGGAGTGATCTTACTGTACCATCTGAACTCTGTGGAGTGATCTTACTGTACCATCTGAACTCTGTGGAGTGGTCTTACTGTACCATCTGAACTCTGTGGAGTGATCTTACTGTACCATCTGAACTCTGTGGAGTGATCTTACTGTACCATCTGAACTCTGTGGAGTGATCTTACTGTACCATCTGAACTCTGTGGAATGGTCTTACTGTACCATCTGAACTCTGTGGAGTGGTCTTACTGTACCATCTGAACTCTGTGGAGTGATCTTACTGTACCATCTGAACTCTGTGGAGTGATCTTACTGTACCATCTGAACTCTGTGGAGTGATCTTACTGTACCATCTGAACTCTGTGGAGTGATCTTACTGTACCATCTGAACTCTGTGGAATGGTCTTACTGTACCATCTGAACTCTGTGGAGTGGTCTTACTGTACCATCTGAACTCTGTGGAGTGATCTTACTGTACCATCTGAACTCTGTTACACACTGACCATGATGCTGCCCATGGGTCCGCCCTCGTCCTCTCCGTAGGTGGCGATGATGACGTTGACGTTCTCTACGATGCGCTGGAAGGTGGCAAAAAGTGCGTCGGGTTTCAGCTGCAGCTCCAGCAACGCCCGGTCCATCTTGTTCATCATCAGAACAGGCTTTATCCGCTCCGCGATGGCCTGTCGCAGCACGGTCTCAGTCTGAACACACACACCTGCAAGAGAGAGGAGGGGTTGGTACAGCACCACCTTAGAAGGGCTAGCATTAGTTCATCAAGGTGCAACAAGGCCGTAGGCAGAAGCTGTAAAGGACTAGATGTTTTGTTGTATTGTTTGTCAGTGTTCAAATCTGTCATGATACGTCTATAATAAATAATAATACATGGTATTTAATATAGCGCTTTTCAAGGACCCACAGTATAATGCACAAAGGCCGAAGGGCTGTCATGGTTATTGGACACAGTATGATGTATAAAGGCCTATCATGGTTATTGGACACAGTATGATGTATAAAGGGCTAATTGTTATCATGGTTGACTGTTGTACTACCTATTGTTGTTTACTAACCGGGATCCTACTCTAAAAAAAACTACAACTTATAAAGGCTTTATAGGGAATTTGTAAAGTATTCATAAGCACAGTAAATAAAGATGTCACAAACCATTAATAAGCAGAGTCATACTATATAAAAAGGTGAAATAATTGTTGTGTTGCCAAATGTGGTATAATCCTTTTGCTTACCCTACAGAATAACTAGCAACGTAAATGTCGTTTTTATGATCTGAAAACAATATTTGGCTAAATGATTAGAAAATAAATACAGTTAGAAAATACATGTGCACTTTTTTGAAGTATATTTCAAAGTTACAAATATTTTAGTGTTCGGAGCGATCTCCATTCCTGACGTGTTCGTATCTGAGGTCCTCCAGCACACTATTTGTGGTTCTTTAGTTGTACACCATTACAGTACGTGCACACTTTGTATTTAAGGTTGTATACTGTTACAGTACGTGCACACTATTTGTAGTTCTTTAGTTGTACACCATTACAGTACGTGCACACTTTGTAGTTCTTTAGTTATATACCGTAACAGTACGTGCACACTTTGTAGTTAAGGTTGTATACTGTTACAGTACGTGCACACTATTTGTAGTTCTTTAGTTGTATACCGTTACAGTACGTGTACACTATTTGTAGTTCTTCAGTTGTATACCGTTACAGTACGTGCACACTATTTGTGGTTCTTTAGTTGTATACCGTTACTGTACGCGCACACTATTTGTAGTTCTTTAGTTGTATACCGTTACAGTACGTGTACACTATTTGTAGTTCTTTAGTTGTATACCGTTACTGTACGCGCACACTATTTGTAGTTCTTCAGTTGTATACCGTTACAGTACGTGCACACTATTTGTGGTTCTTTAGTTGTATACCGTTACTGTACGTGCACACTATTTGTAGTTCTTTAGTTGTATACCGTTACTGTACGTGCACACTATTTGTAGTTCTTTAGTTGTACACCATTACAGTACGTGCACACTATTTGTAGTTCTTTAGTTGTATACCGTTACAGTACGTGCACACTATTTGTAGTTCTTTAGTTGTATACCGTTACAGTACGTGCACACTATTTGTGGTTCTTTAGTTGTACACCATTACAGTCCTTGTGAGATTTATAATGTATGTACAACAAAGGCCAAATAACCTTGAACTTTAAGTATCATGGGCTGTTATTGGGGTGTGAGCGAGCCAAGCATTGGATGCATTGCAGCCAGGACACTACACTTGCTGCACAAAACACAAGACTGTGTCCAAAACAGCACCCTAGTCCCCATATCATAGGTCCACTACTTCAGATCAGAGCCTCGCGAGTTCTTCCAAGTTGTTCGGGATCTGGCCAAAAGTAGTACACTATATAGGGAATAAGGCGCCATCAGCCCTTCCTTGTCATACCTGAGACGCAGTCTACTACAACTAGTGCCCCGTCAGTGACGCGGAGAGCAGCTGTCACCTCGGAGGAGAAGTCCACGTGACCGGGAGAGTCTATGAGGTTAATGAGGAAGCCAGAGCCATCCTTGCACTGTTTGATGAAGGCCAAGTCATTCTCAGCCAGTTCATAGTACAGAGAGATGGCCCTGCAGGGAGGGAGGGAGGGACGGGGGGAGGGAGGGACGGGGGGAGGGAGGGAGGGAGGGAGGGAGGGAGGGGGGAGGGAGGGAGGGACGACATGTAACCATCGTGACCATCGTACATTTCATGTCTGTCTCTCAATCACTCTCACTTCGTGGTATATTAGGGTACAGGATACCAGGGATAGGTCAAGGATCTCAAAGTAGGAGTGAGTCAGTTTTGTCTTTTAGGTTCATAAATGAATAGGATTTTAGGTCATTGGTGATGTGGGCAATAATATTCAAATGCAGGTTGATTGTTGAACAACTTAGTTAAGTAAGTCTACCTCAGATTCCCAAAGAGAATATTACCCTTACAAGGTTACACACTTATAGTAGAATAGGGGAAAAGGGACATATTGTTGTACACTCTGAGGAGGACGAGGTATATTGACTAGAGGGAACACATACGTTGACTTGATGGTGATGCACCTCTCCTGCTCGTCTTTCCTGGTGTCTGTGAAACGCGTCTCGCCAGCCCGGGCGCCGGCGATGATGCCAGCCTTGCACACCAGGGAGTCTGTGAGAGTGGACTTCCCATGGTCCACGTGGGCGATCACAGACATGTTCCTGATGTTGGACTTCTTGTCCATGATCGCACGGATCTGGTCTACTGTAAAATTCACCTGGAAAAGGGGAGGTGAGATCTGGTCTATTGTAAAATTCACCTGGAAAGGGGAGTTGATCTGGTCTATTGTAAAATTCACCTGGGGAGGGAAAGTGAGATCTAGTCTACTGTAAAATTGATCTGGTTTACTGTAAAATTCACTGGAGAGGTGAGATCTGATCTACTGTAAAATTCACCTGGTGAGGAGATTGATACTGGTCTACTGTAAAATTCACCTGGGGAGGTGAGGAGAATGATCTGGTCTACTGTACAATTCACCTGGAGAGGGGAGGTAAGATCTGCTCTACTGTAAAATGTACCTGGGGAGGGGAAGTGAGATCTAGTCTACTGTAAAATTGACCTGGTGAGGAGAATGATCTGGTCTACTGTAAAATTGACCTGGTGAGGAGAATGATCTGGTCTACTGTAAAATTCACCTGGTGAGGAGAATGATCTGGGTTACTGTAAAATTGACCTGAGAAGGTGAGGAGGTTGGGTGGGGAGTGTTAAATTAATTCCAAAGCCAATAGCCTAATCATTTGCTGCAGTAACCTATAGGCTATGACGCATCTAAGAGAGGACACTATAACCCCAGCTTGTACACCTGCATGGTGTCATTGTAACAGGTGCATTTGTTTACAATGACAACACCGTTTCTAACCTGTAGCCCATGTAGTTTACTGGGCCTGTGTCTGGTCTACAGGGGGCAGGCAGCGTTGCCCAATGTGAGCACATGAAACTTTAATACGGCCATCTCAGGGAACGGCGTGCTTGTGCTATTTATAACACGGGGCCGGGGTAATGGTATTCTGTCTGACTGTACCCCTGCATTGGCACGCACATTAGGCCCGAGGCCTACCGAAAAGAACACTATTTAATTTCAAATGAAACACTACGAGACGAGGTGTTGTTTACAGCAAATGCATTCAGTTAGCCTGCAGCAACTAACTCAAGTTCCACAGATTACTTTAGTGGCTTGTTGATAAATAGCCTAGTCACATTACACAGGTCATGCTTTACTTCGATTTTGTAGAACGAATAACATATTTAGTTAACGGTGTGACATGCTTTCAATAATCACAGCATCCGTATTAGGCTAAATAAGCAACGAATACATTCTATTTCTGTTTCGTCTGATAACCATTTGCTAAAATTCTGCATACGTCATCGACAATAATACTAAAAAATATATTAATTTGAAAACCGTCGCTTTTAGAAGAAAGACAAATATAGTTAATGGCTGTAATTTGTCCAAACATGTTATATAGACTTACCATGATTGCGGTTCTTTATATCCCCAGCCTCAGCCGGTTGGTCCTCTCTTTCGGGGTGCTAGAGGGAAAGAGAGACTATGACGCACTGGTCTTGGTTAAATTCTGCGACAGCCGGCACTCTGGAAGTCATGTGGAATATGTCACGAAGTGTCATATGGACCCGAACTGAAATTAAAAGAGATATTAGCAGAGAATTTTTGTCGTCACACATCTAGGCTTAGCAGCATGTTAGTCTCTCAGAGATGTGCGAGGGGACTGAAGATTTAATATTTTGGCTTCTACAACTGAACAAAAAATATAAACGCAACATGTAAAGTGTTGGTCCCATGTTTCATGAGCTGAAATAAAAGATCCCGGATATGTTCCATATTTCTCTAAAATGTTTTGCACAAATTTGTTTTACATCCCTGTTAGTGAGCATTTCTCCATTGCCAAGATAATCCATCCACCTGACAGTTGTGGCATATCAAGAAGCTGATCAAACAGCATGCTCATTACACAGGTGTACCTTGTGCTGGGGACAATAAAAGGACACTTTAAAATGCGCAGTTTTGTCACACAACACAATCACACAGATGTCTCAAGTTTTGAGGGAGCGTGCATATTGGCATGCTGACTTGCAGGAACGTCTGCCAGAGCTGTTGCCAGAGAATTGAATGTTAATTTCTCTACCATAAGCCGCCTCCAACGTCGTTTTAGAGAATTTGGCAGTACGTCCAACCGGCCTCACAACCGCTGACCACGTGCAACCCAGGACCTCCACATCCTGCTTCTTCACCTGCGGGATCGTCTGAGGGCCCACCGAATGGCTGCACCCCTGTCCAGTCATGTGAAAGTCATAGAATAGGGACTAATTCATTAATTTAAATGGACTGATTTCCTTTTATAGTTTGAAAATGCAACCTTTGTGGTTGCTAGACTTGACATATTAAATGGAAATCCAAGACACAGCAATTAGTATGATATGTTACGTTTTGTATGGTATTTATTAATTTGTGGATTAATTCCGGAAAGAAGAAAAAAATCCCATTGTGAAATAATGCCTTTTTAGCCTGTTCATTGATGTTAATAACAGTCGATTGTAAATACATTTGACTGGTCATGCTTATCGGTCTATAGGTTCATTTGTATAATTTTGTGGAATTAAATTGGCACTTGTGTACAGTATATTCGTTTATGTATCTTATCGCACTTGTACAGCATACAGATACAGAGCCTTTGAGTGGAAAATATGTCAGACAGCATAAGAGCTGCTGCTGAGGTGCTTTCAAGACAACTGGAAACTCTGGAAAAAATAAGAGGAAGTCAAATCATGATGTCAGTGATCTTCAGGTCACAAAAGCTCTGACGAAGCCCGTGAGGCCGATACGTAAAGCTCTGACGAAGCCCGTGAGGCCGATACGTAAAGCTCTGACGAAGGCCGTGAGGCCGATACGTAAAGCTCTGACGAAGCCCGTGAGGCCGATACGTAAAGCTCTGACGAAGCCCGTGAGGCCGATACGTAAAGCTCTGACGAAGCCCGTGAGGCCGATACGTAAAGCTCTGACGAAGGCCGTGAGGCCGATACGTAAAGCTCTGACGAAGGCCGTGAGGCCGATACGTAAAGCTCTGACGAAGGCCGTGAGGCCGATACGTAAAGCTCTGACGAAGGCCGTGAGGCCGATACGTAAAGCTCTGACGAAGGCCGTGAGGCCGATACGTAAAGCTCTGACGAAGGCCGTGAGGCCGATACGTAAAGCTTATTAAAAAACAGTGATACTATCAAGAGCAGTGTGAGGTTTCCTTTTTTCCTTCATCGCGATCTTCAGGTCAGAAATCTGTCATAAGAAAGTGGCCTTTTGACAACAGGTATTTTCCTGCTAATTGCAATATGGAACAAACATTTGCATGTAGCGGACTGCTTGTGTGCATTGCAGTGCTTTATAATGTGAATAAATAATAGTTTAGCAACATTTTAAGCTAAACGTTCTGATCTGTTGCATTAGACACTAATTTAACATATATATATATATATATATTTTTTTTTTAAGTAGCCTAGGCCTGCTGGTTGTATGAATTAGGGATCTATCATCTCACAACTGTCCCAGAGTCTGTTTTTAGAATGGGCCATTTCTTTCTCAACAAGCTGACCAATAGAATAGGTAGCCTAAACTTTTCTACTATAGTAGATTGGCTAGTGATTTCGCTGTTAGTTACTGGTCTTGTTGGCTGAGGAAAAGTAAACGTGGACAGTTATTTTAACACCTTTCAAAGTGCACATCAGAATTCGGTAAGAAGGACCTCATCATTGCATCCTCCACTCCACACGTCCCTCAAGTCAGTCAGTCAACACAGGAAGGAGCAATGGATGGATAGTTCATTTATTTCCAAAGCTGCAATGATGGGACACGCAAAGTATGGATGAATGATCAGTAGTGACGGGATATAAATAGCACTCCCACAGCAATTCTACATTAATCAGCCCTATAATATACTAACAAAAAAAACAATAAAAATGTCTATCAAAGTCATTGTGATCGTATAGTGGATTTAACAATTTCTAATAATGACTCATTTACAATAATAACAAGTAATGCGTCGTTTCCATGTTTAATCTCATATTTACAACATCAAAATAGACCATCATCCATTTTAATATTCAAAAATGTCAAATTAACCGTAAAAGTTACTCAATGTCACCCTCTGGTGGTGAAGAAATATAATACACCTAGAATGTTCCACATATTTTCCTAAACGAACAAAACCAGGATAATACGAGTTTATAAAACATATACTTTATACATTTGTCATAAATTACCTGCAATGATGGGACACACACAGTACGGAGGAATGTTCAGTAGTCGATGGGATATAAACAGCACTCCTAAAGAAGATGCATTTTCCAGTTAGCTACCAACTTCAACTAGGGAACTCTAGCATAAAACCCACATGGAAAACAGAGATTTGACAAATAACATATAAAGAGTACCTTTATTGATGCCAAACCAAAGAGTACCTTATTTGATTGAAAAGAACAGCAGAAGTTAAATCGCTAATGTACGATGTGAAAGGTGTATTTTATGATGTAATGTCAACTTTATACATTTCCCGGGACCATTTAATTTTCACCTCACCCAGTAATTCTCCACAAATCTGCTGTGGATTACCCAGAATCCCATACATTATGTACTAAATGTATTAGACAATGTAAACACACTCATCTACCAGGAGGTGGCGTAAAACCCATTTTATGCAGGAATTTAACAATTTAATTACGCCGTTACACTTACACGTTACACTAGCATGTTCTGTTCATTTGAATGACCATATTCTAAATGTGATTTCTGTCTTTCTGAGCGCCGTGGGCGGACGCCCTAATAAGGTCACACACCTGTAAATTCAAATGTTGACAGTTAAATGTCCTTGAAGAAAAAGAAACGCACACCTATTTAGGCGAGGTGCTGGCTAGCGGAGTAGAACACATGAAAATAAAGGAGAGCCGCTAGGAGCTCAGATGCAAAAATGTAATATCCACCACCACATGTTCCTAATGCAAACCCTGGTGGCTAGGTGGCTAACGTTAGCTAGGTGGCTAGCTAGTTAGCTAGGCTAGGAGTTAGGTTAAAGGGGAAGGGTTAGCTAGCATGCTAAGTAGTTGCAAAGTTGCTAATCAGTTAAAATTCTGAAGATGTCTGTGATGAGATTTGGGTTGCTAGGCATTTGGGGTGCTAGACATTTGCTTTATATGACCAACCACCCTAATAACGTTCTGTCTTATGTAACCAATTGTAACATATCATGAGTGTCCCGGATTTACATTTACTATGTTAGGTCTATGAGACCAGGCTAGGTTGACGGTTTTGTTCCACCTTGTGCCTTTACAAAAGCTCCATACGAAAGTTCTGTGTACTAATCTACTTTGGGCCATGTTGTGGTAGTTGATATGAATTGTCAGACACTAGGTGGCAGTGTTGGCCTTTACCTCAGTGAATCAACAGCGCTGTAGATACTGAGTCAAAGAGAACATCTTTGACAGAGCATAATATCATCCAGAAATAGTCAAATGAAAGCAGTAAAACATGCACATTTTTGTTCTAGCCCTGCACTGTCTGATACACCTGAGTCAATTTGTTGAACCAGGTGTGTTCATCCAGGAAATAGGCTATTAATGTCAAAGGTCAAAGAGCTAACACCAAGGACAGTAGTGTGCTTAACACTATTTTTAGCTGTTTTCAAATCAAGCTGATTGACTCCCATATACAAACAGGGTGACTGTGGCCCCCTATGGACCCTGACTTTTACAAACAGGGTGACTGAGGCCCCCTATGGACCCTGACTTTTACAAACAGTGTGACTGTGGCCCCCTATGGACCCTGATTTGTATTATGTGACTGCTTTCTTACTTTTGTTGATGTTAATGTGGTGTGAAAGAGATGAGGTATATAAACAAGTATCCCGCTAGGTATACTTTAGGTCATTAGCCACAATATAATATTCACTTTAAAGTGTCCCTCAGCTGGCTGGTCAGACACCTCCCTCAGCTGGCCGGTCAGACTCCTCCCTCAGCTGGCCGGTCAGACTCCTCCCTCAGCTGGCCGGTCAGACTCCTCCCTCAGCTGGCCGGTCAGACTCCTCCCTCAGCTGGCCGGTCAGACTCCTCCCTCAGCTGGCCGGTCAGACTCCTCCCTCAGCTGGCCGGTCAGACACCTCCCTCAGCTGGACGGTCAGACACCTCCCTCAGCTGGCCGGTCAGACACCTCCCTCAGCTGGCCGGTCAGACACCTCCCTCAGCTGGACGGTCAGACACCTCCCTCAGCTGGCCGGTCCGACACCTCCCTCAGCTGGCCGGTCAGACACCTCCCTCAGCTGGCCGGTCAGACACCTCCCTCAGCTGGCCGGTCAGACACCTCCCTCAGCTGGCCGGTCAGACACCTCCCTCAGCTGGCCGGTCAGACACCTCCCTCAGCTGGCCGGTCAGACACCTCCCTCAGCTGGCCGGTCAGACACCTCCCTCAGCTGGCCGGTCAGACACCTCCCTCAGCTGGCCGGTCAGACTCCTCCCTCAGCTGGCCGGTCAGACTCCTCCCTCAGCTGGCCGGTCAGACTCCTCCCTCAGCTGGCCGGTCAGACTCCTCCCTCAGCTGGCCGGTCAGACTCCTCCCTCAGCTGGCCGGTCAGACTCCTCCCTCAGCTGGCCGGTCAGACTCCTCCCTCAGCTGGCCGGTCAGACTCCTCCCTCAGCTGGCCGGTCAGACTCCTCCCTCAGCTGGCCGGTCAGACTCCTCCCTCAGCTGGCCGGTCAGACACCTCCCTCAGCTGGACGGTCAGACACCTCCCTCAGCTGGCCGGTCAGACACCTCCCTCAGCTGGCCGGTCAGACACCTCCCTCAGCTGGACGGTCAGACACCTCCCTCAGCTGGCCGGTCCGACACCTCCCTCATCTGGCCGGTCAGACACCTCCCTCAGCTGGCCGGTCAGACACCTCCCTCAGCTGGCCGGTCAGACACCTCCCTCAGCTGGCCGGTCAGACACCTCCCTCAGCTGGCCGGTCTGACACCTCCCTCAGCTGGCCGGTCAGACACCTCCCTCAGCTGGCCGGTCAGACACCTCCCTCAGCTGGCCGGTCAGACACCTCCCTCAGCTGGCCGGTCTGACACCTCCCTCAGCTGGCCGGTCAGACACCTCCCTCAGCTGGCCGGTCAGACACCTCCCTCAGCTGGCCGGTCAGACACCTCCCTCAGCTGGCTGGTCAGGTGTGGACACCCTGCAGTCAACTCAGATCTACTAGACTAATCAGTCATATCTGAGTGATAATTTGGAACCAAGAGCAGAACGCAGACACTCATTTACTTGGAATAGTTCGCCACATGAAAGGTGAAGGAAATTGAACTTTTCTTTGACTTGTCCCGGACGCTGAGGCGTTAGAGCTAGCTGGGGATGGCTGGATGAGGACTGACTAGGTTTGGCTTGGGTTGGGTTGTAGTCTAGAGAGAGAGAGAGAGAGAGGGGAGAGAGAGAGAGAACAGAGAGAGAGATTACAACCTACAGCTGCAAATATTATTGAGGCGGCTTATTGTAACGCTTGCCCAATAAAAATGCACAAAATCACAGATTTGGCACGTCATTGCGCACATGTTAGTGGTCTGAGGCAGGCGTTAGATTTACGAGCGTTTTCAAGTGCAACGTTAGTAACGATGGTTTTGGGAAACAGCTCAGAGATCTCTCTTCATTATTTCTGCAGGATAACGATGGTTATGTCTCTCTAACTAGATCTCTTTTCATTGCTCCACCAGGATGAGGAGTTGGCTCGCCAGCTGGTGGAGCTGGGCTACAGGGGCAGCGGAGAGGTCCTGAAGAGGGAGGAATTTGAGACCAGGAAAGCAGCTGCAGAGGCCTCCAGGCTATCCAAGAGGAGCCGGCAGAAGTTAGTCAGTTAGCTTCCCGACCTGTCTGTCGGTCAAAAAGTGGCCATGGTGCTCTCCCTCCAAGGGGAAGGCATTGTGTGTCTGGGGTGTGCTTTGTGTTTACAGCCCTAAAGTTGACTGACTTCATTGTAGGAAGTTAAAAAAAAAATTAAGGTGATTTCAACTTGATCCGACATCCGAAGCGTTTGGGGTCGCAACCTCTGTGAACGTTGTCTGGGATATTTTGTCTTAAAAGTGGGCAGGTTATAGAGTAGCTTGGAACCCAGATCTGTTTGTGTTTTCTTGTTTACAGCCTGACCGATATATATCGTTTCAACAATGAAAACAAGGGAATCTCATGCTATTTGAAAACGTTCGTCCATTATGATGTCGTTAGTATCACAATGAAAGAAATCCACATTTTATCAGACCCCCCCCCCCCCCCAATAAAAAACCCAGATGTAGGACCAGCCCTGTGCTGGAGGAGATGAACTGAAACCATCTAAAGCCCTGTGCTGGAGGAGATGAACTGAAACCATCTAAAGCCCTGTGCTGGAGGAGATGAACTGAAACCACCTAAAACCCTGTGCTGGAGGAGATGAACTGAAACCATCTAAATCCCTATAAAGCCACTATAATATAAAGCCACTATAATATTAAAACGTGTCCATGTGGAGGACATTACCCTTGTATGCTTTTCACTATAGGCCAGGGTCAGTGTTACAGGCCAGTGTTACCACTACCCTGTGTTACTACTACAACATGACTGAGTTCTGCTGTTGAGTCAACAACATGACTGAGTTCTGCTGTTGAGTCACAACATGACTGATTTCTGCTGTTGAGTCACAACATGACTGAGTTCTGCTGTTGAGTCAACAACATGACTGAGTTCTGCTGTTGAGTCAACAACATGACTGAGTTCTGCTGTTGAGTCAACAATATGACTGATTTCTGCTGTTGAGTCACAACATGACTGAGTTCTGCTGTTGAGTCAACAACATGACTGAGTTCTGCTGTTGAGTCAACAACATGACTGAGTTCTGCTGTTGAGTCAACAACATGACTGATTTCTGCTGTTGAGTCAACAACATGACTGATTTCTGCTGTTGAGTCACAACATGACTGATTTCTGCTGTTGAGTCACAACATGACTGAGTTCTGCTGTTGAGTCAACAACATGACTGAGTTCTGCTGTAGAGTCAACAACATGACTGAGTTCTGCTGTAGAGTCAACAACATGACTGAGTTCTGCTGTTGAGTCAACAACATGACTGAGTTCTGCTGTAGAGTCAACAACATGACTGAGTTCTGCTGTTGAGTCACAACATGACTGACCTGTTCTGCTGTTGAGTCAACAACATGACTGAGTTCTGCTGTAGAGTCAACAACATGACTGAGTTCTGCTGTTGAGTCACAACATGACTGAGTTCTGCTGTTGAGTCAACAACATGACTGAGTTCTGCTGTTGAGTCAACAACATGACTGAGTTCTGCTGTTGAGTCACAACATGACTGATTTCTGCTGTTGAGTCACAACATGACTGAGTTCTGCTGTTGAGTCAACAACATGACTGAGTTCTGCTGTTGAGTCACAACATGACTGATTTCTGCTGTTGAGTCACAACATGACTGAGTTCTGCTGTTGAGTCAACAACATGACTGAGTTCTGCTGTTGAGTCAACAACATGACTGAGTTCTGCTGTTGAGTCAACAACATGACTGACCTGTTCTGCTGTTGAGTCACAACATGACTGATTTCTGCTGTTGAGTCAACAACATGACTGAGTTCTGCTGTTGAGTCAACAACATGACTGATTTCTGCTGTTGAGTCAACAACACGACTGACTGACTGACTTGTTCTGTGAAGCAGGCCTGATCAGCTCGTTGAGAAGACAGCTATAGGCTGCAGGACTATGCTGATACAGATACGTTTGAGTTATCTAATAACCACGTAGGCCTACTAATGCACTGTAACCATATATGTGTTGACAACCTAACATCTACCGTTGGCCTCTTGTCTCTTCCCCCAATGGGAGCGCCTGGCCTGGCCTGAATGCTTGGTGTGAGGAGGGCATTTGGCACCTGCAGAGACAAAGGCATCACACTGTCACGGCTCGCTGTTTCTCTTTCTTTGTCAGGGGCCTTTTCATCCTCCCGTGCGCTGCTGTCTCTCAGAGCTTTAGTGCCTCCAGGTGTAGAAACAGAGCTGTTGTCATCTCTCTGACCTCGAAGCCTGCCTCTACCCAGGCAGCTTAGCGGGCATCTGATCGATGCCTGCCCCTGCAGCTGTGGTAATAAAATACCAAGGGAGTGGAGATATCACTGCCAGTGTTAATCAGATGTTGCCCTGTTTTTTCCCCCCGGCTGGTTCATTCTATTCTGACTGGAGGATAACATTCAGCTCCCTCTGCTCTCCTCCTCTCCTCCTCTCCTCCTCTGCTCTCCTCCTTTCCTTTCTTCTTCTTCTCTCTCCTCCTCTCCTCTTGTCTCTCCTCTTCTCTGTTCCTCTCCTCTCATCTCTCCTCCTCCTCTCCTCACCTCCTCTCCTCTCTAAAGGAGCTGTGTTCTCCTCTCTAAAGGAGCTGTGTTCTCCTCTCTAAAGGAGCTGATGATGAGGGTAAGGGCTGGGGTGATGAGGGTGATGAGGGTGGACCCCATGGTGAGGATATCTGGGGTGATGAGGGTAAGTCTGGGGTGATGAGGGTGAAACACCATGGAGAGGAGATCTGGGGTGATGAGGGTAAGGCTGGGGTGATGAGGGTGGACCCCATGGTGAGGAGATCTGGGGTGATGAGGGCAAGGCTGGGTGATGAGGGTAAGGCTGGGTGATGAGGGTATGGCTGGGGTGATGAGGGTAAGGTTGGGGTGATGAGGGTAAGGCTGGGTGATGAGGGTAAGTCTGGGGTGATGAGGGTAAGGCTGGGTGATGAGGGTAAGGCTGGGTGATGAGGGTAAGGCTGGGGTGATGAGGGTAAGGCTGGGTGATGAGGGTAAGGCTGGGTGATGAGGGTAAGGCTGGGTGATGAGGGTAAGGCTGGGTGATGAGGGTATGGCTGGGGTGATGAGGGTAAGGCTGGGGTGATGAGGGTAAGGCTGGGGTGATGAGGGTGAAACACCATGGAGAGGAGATCTAGGGTGATGAGGGTAAGTCTGGGGTGATGAGGGTATGGCTGGGGTGATGAGGGTAAGGCTGGGTGATGAGGGTGATGAGGGTAAGGCTGGGTGATGAGGGTAAGGCTGGGGTGATGAGGGTGATGAGGGTAAGGCTGGGTGATGAGGGTGATGAGGGTAAGGCTGGGTGATGAGGGTGATGAGGGTAAGGCTGGGGTGATGAGGGTGATGAGGGTAAGGCTGGGTGATGAGGGTGATGAGGGTAAGGCTGGGGTGATGAGGGTGATGAGGGTAAGGCTGGGGTGATAAGGGTAAGGCTGGGTGATGAGGGTGATGAGGGTAAGGCTGGGGTGATGAGGGATGAGGGTAATCTGGGGTGATGAGGGTAAGGCTGGGGTGATGAGGGTAAGGCTGGGGTGATGAGGGTAAGGCTGGGTGATGAGGGTAAGGCTGGGTGATGAGGGTAAGGCTGGGGTGATGAGGGTAAGGCTGGGTGATGAGGGTAAGGCTGGGTGATGAGGCTAAGGCTCTGGTGATGAGGGCAAGGCTGGGGTGATGAGGGTAAGGCTGGGGTGATGAGGGAAATGAGGGTAAGGCTGGGGTGATGAGGGTAAGGCTGGGGTGATGGGGGTAAGGCTGGGGTGATGGGGGTAAGGCTGGGGTGATGTGGGTAAGGCTGGGGTGATGAGGGTAAGGCTGGGGTGATGGGGGTAAGGCTGGGGTGATGAGGGAGAAACACCATGGAGAGGACTGGTCTTTTTCACCATAAATCACTGTTGTTCCTATTAAATCCAGTGTGCTCCTACTAAGCCCAGTGTGCTCCTATTAAGCCCAGTGTGCTCCTACTAAATCCAGTGTGCTCCTACTAAACCCAGTGTGCTCCTACTAAGCCCAGTGTGCTCCTATTAAATCCAGTGTGCTCCTATTAAGCCCAGTGTGCTCCTATTAAGCCCAGTGTGCTCCTACTAATCCCAGTGTGCTCCTACTAATCCCAGTGTGCTCCTACTAAATCTATTGTGCTCCTACTAATCCCAGTGTGCTCCTACTAATCCCAGTGTGTTCCTACTAATCCCAGTGTGCTCCTACTAATCCCAGTGTGCTCCTATTAAGCCCAGTGTGCTCCTACTAAACCCAGTGTGCTCCTACTAATCCCAGTGTGCTCCTACTAAACCCAGTGTGCTCCTACTAAATCCAGTGTGCTCCTACTAAATCCAGTGTGCTCCTACTAAATCCAGTGTGCTCCTACTAAACCCAGTGTGCTCCTACTAAACCCAGTGTGCTCCTACTAATCCCAGTGTGCTCCTACTAAGTCCAGTGTGCTCCTATTAAGCCCAGTGTGCTCCTACTAAACCCAGTGTGCTCCTACTAATCCCAGTGTGCTCCTACTAAATCCAGTGTGCTCCTACTAATCCCAGTGTGCTCCTACTAATCCCAGTGTGCTCCTACTAAATCCAGTGTGCTCCTACTAATCCCAGTGTGCTCCTACTAATCCCAGTGTGCTCCTATTAAATCTAGTGTGCTCCTACTAATCCCAGTGTGCTCCTACTAATCCCAGTGTGCTCCTACTAATCCCACTGTGTGGTCCTACTAAGAAGAAGACCAGGGTTGAGGTAGTGGTTGATGTAGAGAGAGAGAAGAAGACCAGGGTTGAGGTAGTGGTTGATGTAGAGAGAGAAGAAGAAGACAAGGGTTGAGGTAGTGGTTGATGTAGAGAGAGAAGAAGACCAGGGTTGAGGTAGTGGTTGATGTAGAGAGAGAAGAAGACCAGGGTTGAGGTAGTGGTTGATGTAGAGAGAGAAGAAGAAGACAAGGGTTGAGGTAGTGGTTGATGTAGAGAGAGAAGAAGACCAGGGTTGAGGTAGTGGTTGATGTAGAGAGAGAAGAAGACCAGGGTTGAGGTAGTGGTTGATGTAGAGAGAGAAGAAGACCAGGGTTGGGGTAGTGGTTGATGTAGAGAGAGAGAAGAAGACCAGGGTTGAGGTAGTGGTTGATGTAGAGAGAGAAGAAGACCAGGGTTGAGGTAGTGGTTGATGTAGAGAGAGAAGAAGACCAGGGTTGAGGTAGTGGTTGATGCAGAGAGAGAGAAGAAGACCAGGGTTGGGGTAGTGGTTGATGTAGAGAGAGAGAAGAAGACCAGGGTTGGGGTAGTGGTTGATGCAGAGAGAGAAGAAGACCAGGGTTGAGGTAGTGGTTGATGCAGAGAGAGAAGAAGACCAGGGTTGAGGTAGTGGTTGATGCAGAGAGAGAAGAAGACCAGGGTTGAGGTAGTGGTTGATGCAGAGAGAGAAGAAGACCAGGGTTGAGGTAGTGGTTGATGCAGAGAGTGAAGAAGACCAGGGTTGAGGTAGTGGTTGATGTAGAGAGAGAAAAAGACCAGGGTTGAGGTAGTGGTTGATGTAGAGAGAGAAGAAGACCAGGGTTGGGGTAGTGGTTGATGCAGAGAGAGAAGAAGATCAGGGTTGAGGTAGTGGTTGATGCAGAGAGAGAAGAAGACCAGGGTTGAGGTAGTGGTTGATGTAGAGAGAGAAGAAGACCAGGGTTGAGGTAGTGGTTGATGTAGAGAGAGAAGAAGACCAGGGTTGAGGTAGTGGTTGATGTAGAGAGAGAAGAAGACAGGTAGTGGTTGATGTAGAGAGAGAAGAAGACCAGGGTTGAGGTAGTGGTTGATGTAGAGAGAGAGCAGAAGACCAGGGTTGAGGTAGTGGTTGATGTAGAGAGAGAAGAAGACCAGGGTTGAGGTATGGGTTGATGTAGAGAGAAGAAGAAGACCAGGGTTGAGGTAGTGGTTGATGCAGAGAGAGAAGAAGACCAGGGTTGAGGTAGTGGTTGATGTAGAGAGAGAAGAAGACCAGGGTTGAGGTAGTGGTTGATGTAGAGAGAGAAGAAGACAGGTAGTGGTTGATGTAGAGAGAGAAGAAGACCAGGGTTGAGGTAGTGGTTGATGTAGAGAGAGAGCAGAAGACCAGGGTTGAGGTAGTGGTTGATGTAGAGAGAGAAGAAGACCAGGGTTGAGGTATGGGTTGATGTAGAGAGAAGAAGAAGACCAGGGTTGAGGTAGTGGTTGATGCAGAGAGAGAAGAAGACCAGGGTTGAGGTAGTGGTTGATGTAGAGAGAGAAGAAGACCAGGGTTGAGGTAGTGGTTGATGTAGAGAGAGAGTAGAAGACCAGGGTTGAGGTAGTGGTTGATGCAGAGAGAGAAGAAGAAGACCAGGGTTGAGGTAGTGGTTGATGTAGAGAGAGAAGAAGAACAGGGTTGAGGTAGTGGTTGATGTAGAGAGAGAAGAAGACCAGGGTTGAGGTAGTGGTTGATGTAGAGAGAGAAGAAGAAGACCAGGGTTGAGGTAGTGGTTGATGCAGAGAGAGAAGAAGACCAGGGTTGAGGTAGTGGTTGATGCAGAGAGAGAAGAAGAAGACCAGGGTTGAGGTAGTGGTTGATGCAGAGAGAGAAGAAGACCAGGGTTGAGGTAGTGGTTGATGTAGAGAGAGAAGAAGACCAGGGTTGAGGTAGTGGTTGATGCAGAGAGAGAAGAAGACCAGGGTTGAGGTAGTGGTTGATGTAGAGAGAGAAGAAGACCAGGGTTGAGGTAGTGGTTGATGTAGAGAGAGAAGAAGACCAGGGTTGAGGTAGTGGTTGATGTAGAGAGAGAAGAAGACCAGGGTTGAAGTAGTGGTTGATGTAGAGAGAGAAGAAGAAGACCAGGGTTGAGGTAGTGGTTGATGTAGAGAGAGAAGAAGACCAGGGTTGAGGTAGTGGTTGATGTAGAGAGAGAAGAAGACCAGGGTTGAGGTAGTGGTTGATGCAGAGAGAGAAGAAGACCAGGGTTGAGGTAGTGGTTGATGTAGAGAGAGAAGAAGACCAGGGTTGGGGTAGTGGTTGATGTAGAGAGAGAAGAAGACAGGTAGTGGTTGATGCAGAGAGAGAAGAAGACCAGTGTTGAGGTAGTGGTTGATGCAGAGAGAGAAGAAGACCAGGGTTGAGGTAGTGGTTGATGTAGAGAGAGAAGAAGACAGGTAGTGGTTGATGCAGAGAGAGAAGAAGACCAGTGTTGAGGTAGTGGTTGATGCAGAGAGAGAAGAAGACCAGGATTGAAGTAGTGGTTGATGTAGAGAGAGAAGAAGACCAGGTAGTGGTTGATGCAGAGAGAGAAGAAGACCATGGTTGAGGTAGTGGTTGATGCAGAGAGAGAAGAAGACCAGGGTTGAGGTAGTGGTTGATGCAGAGAGAGAAGAAGACCAGGGTTGAGGTAGTGGTTGATGTAGAGAGAAGAAAAAGACCAGGGTTGAGGTAGTGGTTGATGTAGAGAGAAGAAGACCAGGGTTGAGGTAGTGGTTGATGTAGAGAGAGAAGAAGACCAGGGTTGAGGTAGTGGTTGATGTAGAGAGAGAAGAAGACCAGGGTTGAGGTAGTGGTTGATGTAGAGAGAGAGAAGAAGACCAGGGTTGAGGTAGTGGTTGATGTAGAGAGAGAAGAAGAAGACCAGGGTTGAGGTAGTGGTTGATGTAGAGAGAGAAGAAGACCAGGGTTGATGTAGGGGTTGATGTAGAGAGAGTAGAAGAAGACCAGGGTTGAGGTAGTGGTTGATTTAGAGAGAGAAGAAGACCAGGGTTGAGGTAGTGGTTGATGTAGAGAGAGAAGAAGACCAGGGTTGAGGAAGTGGTTGATGTAGAGAGAGAGAAGAAGACCAGGGTTGAGGTAGTGGTTGATGTAGAGAGAGAAGAAGACCAGGGTTGAGGTAGTGGTTGATGTAGAGAGAGAAGAAGACCAGGGTTGAGGTAGTGGTTGATGCAGAGAGAGAAGAAGACCAGGGTTGAGGTAGTGGTTGATGCAGAGAGAAGAAGAAGACCAGGGTTGAGGTAGTGGTTGATGTAGAGAGAGAAGAAGACCAGGGTTGAGGTAGGGGTTGATGTAGAGAGAGAAGAAGACCAGGGTTGAGGTAGGGGTTGATGTAGAGAGAGAAGAAGAAGACCAGGGTTGAGGTAGTGGTTGATGTAGAGAGAGAAGAAGGCCAGGGTTGAGGTAGTGGTTGATGTAGAGAGAGAAGAAGACCAGGGTTGAGGTAGTGGTTGATGTAGAGAGAGAAGAAGACCAGGGTTGAGGTAGTGGTTGATGTAGAGAGAGAAGAAGAAGACCAGGGTTGAGGTAGTGGTTGATGTAGAGAGAGAAGAAGACCAGGGTTGAGGTAGTGGTTGATGTAGAGAGAGAAGAAGAAGACCAGGGTTGATGTAGAGAGAGAAGAAGACCAGGGTTGATGTAGAGAGAGAAGAAGACCAGGGTTGAGGTAGTGGTTGATGCAGAGAGAGAAGAAGACCAGGGTTGAGGTAGTGGTTGATGCAGAGAGAGAAGAAGACCAGGGTTGAGGTAGTGGTTGATGTAGAGAGAGAAGAAGACCAGGGTTGATGTAGAGAGAGAAGAAGACCAGGGTTGATGTAGAGAGAGAAGAAGACCAGGGTTGAGGTAGTGGTTGATGCAGAGAGAGAAGAAGACCA
This sequence comes from Salvelinus alpinus, assembly GCF_045679555.1. Taxonomy (NCBI): domain Eukaryota; kingdom Metazoa; phylum Chordata; class Actinopteri; order Salmoniformes; family Salmonidae; genus Salvelinus; species Salvelinus alpinus. The sequence goes on along the minus strand of NC_092104.1, from coordinate 2,015,671 downwards.
GGGTTGAGGTAGTGGTTGATGCAGAGAGAGAAGAAGACCAGGGTTGAGGTAGTGGTTGATGTAGAGAGAGAAGAAGACCAGGGTTGAGGTAGTGGTTGATGCAGAGAGAAGAAGAAGACCAGGGTTGAGGTAGTGGTTGATGTAGAGAGAGGAGAAGACCAGGGTTGAGGTAGGGGTTGATGTAGAGAGAGAAGAAGACCAGGGTTGAGGTAGGGGTTGATGTAGAGAGAGAAGAAGAAGACCAGGGTTGAGGTAGTGGTTGATGTAGAGAGAGAAGAAGACCAGGGCTGAGGTAGTGGTTGATGCAGAGAGAGAAGAAGAAGACCAGGGTTGAGGTAGTGGTTGATGTAGAGAGAGAAGAAGACCAGGGTTGAGGTAGTGGTTGATGCAGAGAGTGAAGAAGACCAGGGTTGAGGTAGTGGTTGATGTAGAGAGAGAAGAAGACCAGGGTTGAGGTAGTGGTTGATGTAGAGAGAGAAGAAGACCAGGGTTGAGGTAGTGGTTGATGTAGAGAGAGAAGAAGACCAGGGTTGAGGTAGTGGTTGATGCAGAGAGAGAAGAAGACCAGGGTTGAGGTAGGGGTTGATGCAGAGAGAGAAGAAGACCAGGGTTGAGGTAGTGGTTGATGTAGAGAGAGAAGAAGACCAGGGTTGAGGTAGTGGTTGATGTAGAGAGAGAGAAGAAGACCAGGGTTGAGGTAGTGGTTGATGTAGAGAGAGAAGAAGACCAGGGTTGAGGTAGTGGTTGATGTAGAGAGAGAAGAAGACCAGGGTTGAGGTAGTGGTTGATGTAGAGAGAGAAGAAGACCAGGGTTGAGGTAGTGGTTGATGTAGAGAGAGAAGAAGACCAGGGTTGAGGTAGTGGTTGATGCAGAGAGAGAAGAAGACCAGGGTTGAGGGAGATCAGGGACAGAAGACCTATAGTGGTTGATTTAAAATGTGGGACAAGAAGATGGCTATTGGATGACTACTCATCCACTTTAGGGTGGGGACATTATCATGTTGTTGTCCTTCATTCATCCAGGTGATTGTGTATTTGTTGGTCCACCACCTGTACCTTTGTAATACAACAGTAGAGGGAGATTTGAAACTGTCTTCAGATCATTCAACTTGTCTTCCTGAAGCCTAATTAACAAGAATATCAGTACAGGAAATGTGAATCAGCTTTCAGTTAATTCATAGAAAGTTGTGTTTGTTATGGTCTTTGTGCTCTGACGTCTTATCCACAGAGGGCCTGGCCTGTGTGGGTTCAGGTTTATGTTCTAACGTGGCAATAATACACACGATTCAACTAATCATTGATGTTGGCAAGAACAAAAGCCTAAAAGACGATTTATGCTTAATCCGGAAATGTGGTCCGGAAGCTCCAGAGGGTTTGACGTAATTGCGAAGCCTCTGGAGGCTTGTGGAAGCCAGAGCTCCGTACCGCATCGCCGTGCACCTCCCAAAGTTGTATCAATGCAGAGGGCTCTGTATAGCATCCGCATTGACATGATTGGTTGACGGAAGGTGGGAGGGCGGGAGGTCCTGTATAAACACAGTCACTTCCTTGACAACTTCCTTCACAACAGCTCTGCGCAGCTCGGCTAAGCGCAGGAAGTATGAATGCCCTGACTTCTGAAGAGACCATATTTCCGTTAAACCTTCTTCGGGATCGGTGTCCCTTCCACAGGACGGTTGAGCTAACGTAGGCTAATGTGATTAGCATGAGGTTGTAAGTAACAAGAACATTTCCCAGGACATAGACATATCTGATATTGGCAGAAAGCTTAAATTCTTGTTAATCTAACTGTACTGTCCAATTTACTGTAGCTATTACAGTGAAAGAATACCATGCTATTGTTTGAGGAGAGTGCACAATTTTGAACATGAAAAGTAATTAATAAACAAATTAGGCACATTTGGGCAGTCTTGATACAACATTTTGAATAGAAATACAATGGTTAATTGGATAAGTCTCAATATTTGCCCATACACTGCTGCCATCTAGTGGCCAACATCTAAATTCCACCTGGGCTGGAATACATTATGGCCTTTCTCTTGCATTTCAAAGATGATGGTACAAACAAAATACAAAATAACGTTTTTTCTTCTTCTTTGTATTGCCTTTTATCAGATCTAATGTGTTATATTCTCCTACATTCCTTTCACATTTCCACAAACTTCAAAGTGTTTCCTTTCAAATGGTACCAATAATATGCATATCCTTGTGAGCTTCAGGCAGTTAGATTTGGGTATGTCATTGTAGGCGGAAATTGAAAAAAGGGGCGGATCCTTAAGAGGTGCTTGGACACACCCCTTCTTATGAGTGATCTATAGTAATGATCAGTTTTATTTTAATAACTTTAGGAGAGATTAATATAATTTCATTTTACATAAGAAATGTCAGTTTGTAAATTTTGAAACATTTAGAGATGAATTAAAATGTATTATTTAAGAGATTGTTTTTTTTTTGAACACCCATGGGTTTAAAGGTTCGGTACCCGCCCAGTCCGGACTTTTCACATATTTGATCAAATATTTCAATAACTTATAATAAAATGTTGATTTAGATTTTGGTGAACATAATAGGTACACTTATCTGAAATAACAATCGATTGGTCACACATTCCCCCCCATTCATCAGCTGCTTCTATCTCTGCAGAACATTTTTCTTTATTCAAACTTCTCTGTTTATTTTTCATGTGCTACAAATCAAAATCAAAATCAAATGTATTTATAAAGCCCTTCTTACATCAGCTGATATCTCAAAGTGCTGTACAGAAACCCAGCCTAAAACCCCAAACAGCAAGCAATGCAGGTGTAGAAGCACGTGTACAAACTTCTGCGGTGAAACAAACGGATGCCAAGAAGAAAAAGGAAGACATCTAGATGGCTTTTCAAAACCACTGCCACGGGCCTTGTCGAGTCTTAGCGGAGTGTAGGCTATGCGTCACCAGAGAGATGCTGAAGCCATTTGCTAAATAAATTGTTTGACAGAAGATCATTCCAGGGGCTGAGAAGAAGGTCTAACGACCGGGTCCCCTTGAATTCAGGTGGTGGTGAGATAACCCTTCATGCTAATGCAGTGTTTATAATGGCTGTAAACACACTGCAGGAGAGAGAGCTAGTGGAGAGACTCAGCACTGACAGCTGTTTCACTCTGCTTCACCCCCAGCAGCTGTTTCAATCTGTTTCACTCTGCTTCACTCTGCTTCACCCCCAGTAGCTGTTTCAATCTGTTTCAATCTGTTTCACTCTGCTTCACCCCCAGCAGCTGTTTCAATCTGTTTCATTCTGTTTCACTCTGCTTCACCCCCAGCAGCTGTTTCAATCTGTTTCAATCTGTTTCATTCTGCTTCATTCTTTTTCACCCCCAGCTCTGAGCTCAGCTCAACGATCAATCCCCTCCTGGTTATCGAGACACTTGCTTTTTTCTCCTTCTCTGACTTGCAGAGCTCCAAATTTACCTCTCTCACCTCTCTCACCTCTCCCAGTGTGATCTGGTGGTCCAACGCCTGTGACTGCATATGTATGCATTCTGTCACGTTTGAAAACCGATGTTTCATTGTTTGTTCTTCTAATGAGGCCAGATGATAAGCATTTGTCCCACTATCCTTTTTCTGATCGTTTCCTGTCTGAATGTTGGAGGCTGTAGAGCTCTGATCGTTTCCTGTCTGAATGTTGGAGGCTGTAGAGCTCTGATCGTTTCCTGTCTGAATGTTGGAGGCTGTAGAGCTTTGATCGTTTCCTGTCTGAATGTTGGAGGCTGTAGACCGCTGATCATTTCCTGTCTGAATGTTGGAGGCTGTAGAGCTCTGATCGTTTCCTGTCTGAATGTTGGAGGCTGTAAAGCTCTGATCGTTTCCTGACTGAATGTTGGAGGCTGTAGAGCTCTGATCGTTTCCTGTCTGAATGTTGGAGGCTGTAGAGCTCTGATCGTTTCCTGACTGAATGAATGTTGGAGGCTGTAGAGCTCTGATCGTTTCCTGACTGAATGTTGGAGGCTGTAGAGCTCTGATCGTTTCCTGACTGAATGAATGTTGGAGGCTGTAGAGCTCTGATCGTTTCCTGTCTGAATGTTGGAGGCTGTAGAGCTCTGATCGTTTCCTGACTGAATGTTGGAGGCTGTAGAGCTCTGATCGTTTCCTGACTGAATGTTGGAGGCTGTAGAGCTCTGATCGTTTCCTGACTGAATGTTGGAGGCTGTAGAGCTCTGATCGTTTCCTGACTGAATGTTGGAGGCTGTAGAGCTCTGATCGTTTCCTGTCTGAATGTTGGAGGCTGTAGAGCTCTGATCGTTTCCTGACTGAATGTTGGAGGCTGTAGAGCTCTGATCGTTTCCTGACTGAATGTTGGAGGCTGTAGAGCTTTGATCGTTTCCTGACTGAATGCTGGAGGCTGTAGAGCTCTGATCGTTTCCTGTCTGAATGTTGGAGGCTGTAGAGCTCTGATCGTTTCCTGACTGAATGTTGGAGGCTGTAGAGCTCTGATCGTTTCCTGACTGAATGTTGGAGGCTGTAGAGCTCTGATCGTTTCCTGACTGAATGTTGGAGGCTGTAGAGCTCTGATCGTTTCCTGACTGAATGTTGGAGGCTGTAGAGCTCTGATCGTTTCCTGACTGAATGTTGGAGGCTGTAGAGCTCTGATCGTTTCCTGTCTGAATGTTGGAGGCTGTAGAGCTCTGATCGTTTCCTGTCTGAATGTTGGAGGCTGTAGAGCTCTGATCGTTTCCTGTCTGAATGTTGGAGGCTGTAGAGCTCTGATCGTTTCCTGACTGAATGTTGGAGGCTGTAGAGCTCTGATCGTTTCCTGACTGAATGTTGGAGGCTGTAGAGCTCTGATCGTTTCCTGTCTGAATGTTGGAGGCTGTAGAGCTCTGATCGTTTCCTGTCTGAATGTTGGAGGCTGTAGAGCTCTGGTCGTTTCCTGTCTGAATGTTGGAGGCTGTAGAGCTCTGATCGTTTCCTGACTGAATGTTGGAGGCTGTAGAGCTCTGATCGTTTCCTGACTGAATGTTGGAGGCTGTAGAGCTCTGATCGTTTCCTGACTGAATGTTGGAGGCTGTAGAGCTCTGATCGTTTCCTGTCTGAATGTTGGAGGCTGTAGAGCTCTGATCGTTTCCTGACTGAATGTTGGAGGCTGTAGAGCTCTGATCGTTTCCTGTCTGAATGTTGGAGGCTGTAGAGCTCTGATCGTTTCCTGTCTGAATGTTGGAGGCTGTAGAGCTCTGATCGTTTCCTGACTGAATGTTGGAGGGTGTAGCGCTCTGATCGTTTCCTGTCTGAATGTTGGAGGCTGTAGAGCTCTGATCGTTTCCTGTCTGAATGTTGGAGGGTGTAGAGCTCTGATCGTTTCCTGTCTGAATGTTGGAGGCTGTAGAGCTCTGATCGTTTCCTGTCTGAATGTTGGAGGCTGTAGAGCTCTGAACGTTTCCTGTCTGAATGTTGGAGGCTGTAGAGCTCTGATCGTTTCCTGTCTGAATGTTGGAGGCTGTAGAGCTCTGATCGTTTCCTGTCTGAATGTTGGAGGCTGTAGAGCTCTGATCGTTTCCTGTCTGAATGTTGGAGGCTGTAGAGCTCTGTTCGTTTCCTGTTTGAATGTTGGAGGCTGTAGAGCTCTGATCGTTTTCTGTCTGAATGTTGGAGGCTGTAGAGCTCTGATCGTTTCCTGTCTGAATGTTGGAGGCTGTAGAGCTCTGATCGTTTCCTGACTGAATGTTGGAGGCTGTAAAGCTCTGATCGTTTCCTGACTGAATGTTGGAGGCTGTAGAGCTCTGATCGTTTCCTGACTGAATGTTGGAGGCTGTAGAGCTCTGATCGTTTCCTGACTGAATGTTGGAGGCTGTAGAGCTCTGATCGTTTCCTGTCTGAATGTTGGAGGCTGTAGAGCTCTGATCGTTTCCTGACTGAATGTTGGAGGCTGTAGAGCTCTGATCGTTTCCTGACTGAATGTTGGAGGCTGTAGAGCTCTGATCGTTTCCTGACTGAATGTTGGAGGCTGTAGAGCTGTGATCGTTTCCTGACTGAATGTTGGAGGCTGTAGAGCTCTGATCGTTTCCTGACTGAATGTTGGAGGCTGTAGAGCTCTGATCGTTTCCTGTCTGAATGTTGGAGGCTGTAGAGCTCTGATCGTTTCCTGACTGAATGTTGGAGGCTGTAGAGCTCTGATCGTTTTCTGACTGAATGTTGGAGGCTGTAGAGCTCTGATCGTTTCCTGACTGAATGTTGGAGGCTGTAGAGCTCTGATCGTTTCCTGACTGAATGTTGGAGGCTGTAGAGCTCTGATCGTTTCCTGACTGAATGTTGGAGGCTGTAGAGCTCTGATCGTTTCCTGACTGAATGTTGGAGGCTGTAGAGCTCTGATCGTTTCCTGACTGAATGTTGGAGGCTGTAGAGCTCTGATCGTTTCCTGTCTGAATGTTGGAGGCTGTAGAGCTCTGATCGTTTCCTGTCTGAATGTTGGAGGCTGTAGAGCTCTGACCGTTTCCTGTCTGAATGTTGGAGGCTGTAGAGCTCTGATCGTTTTCTGTCTGAATGTTGGAGGCTGTAGAGCTCTGATCGTTTCCTGTCTGAATGTTGGAGGCTGTAGAGCTCTGATCGTTTCCTGACTGAATGTTGGAGGCTGTAAAGCTCTGATCGTTTCCTGACTGAATGTTGGAGGCTGTAGAGCTCTGATCGTTTCCTGACTGAATGTTGGAGGCTGTAGAGCTCTGACCGTTTCCTGTCTGAATGTTGGAGGCTGTAGAGCTCTGATCGTTTCCTGACTGAATGTTGGAGGCTGTAGAGCTCTGATCGTTTCCTGACTGAATGTTGGAGGCTGTAGAGCTCTGATCGTTTCCTGTCTGAATGTTGGAGGCTGTAGAGCTCTGATCGTTTCCTGTCTGAATGTTGGAGGCTGTAGAGCTCTGATCGTTTCCTGTCTGAATGTTGGAGGCTGTAGAGCTCTGCATCAGACCAACACAAGACAGAACTAAATGCCTATAATGCCTCTAAAAACATAGGCCACACATTAAATATATATGGGGCAATCTAACAAGTAGGATTTGTTATCTGTATTGGTTATGATAAATTAGGCATTGTTGCGCACCATTGGTATATAGATACATTCACACATATTATTTCTCAGTGCGGGCATCGTTTTCTTAAAAAATATATTTTTCCATGCAGTCAAAACATTTGAAATGCCCATCCCAAGGCAGAACCCTTTTGGGTTCCACGTAGAACCCTTTGTAGAATGATTTTTATCTGGAACCAAAAAAGGGTTCCTCCACGGGTTCTCCTATGGGGACAGCCAAACAACCCTTTTAGGTTCTAGATAACACCTTTAAATAAGAGTGTAGGTTGAGGCCCCGTCATTAGTCCTAATACTCACAGCCCTACCTAATGACAGAGGGCTTGTTAATCCTCGATAAGAGATTTGTCGACGGAGGGAAACTTAAACACGCTCGTCTCTGTCTGTGTAATTCGTCCGAGGTATTACTCCCCCCTCCAAGTGTGACTGAGTGTTTCTCTAGCTACTGGGTGGTGGGGGTGGGGGGGTGGGGGGGGGGGGGGGGGGTAACCCCAGTCACTTGCCTCCTCAACACCTGTGTTTACTTTGAGGCCTCCATGACCCAGCAGCAATCCTTCACAGTGAGCTACTTCCCAGCCTCCAAATATGTTCTGCACTTTCACCACTGTGCAATTCCTCCAATAGTTTTATTATGGGGCACAGGCTAAAAGACCAGTATAAATGACATTCCTCTTTCCAAATTGTAGTATATTTGAACATGGGGGTAGAGAGAGAGAGATCCTGTTCTCTATTATGGTAATTTACTAGAAGTAAGGAGCGGGAATAAGAGGGGGAGGGGGGATTTTTCAGCTGCAGCAGTAGCTGGGCCTAGTACTGTGCTGGTTGGGCCTGGTGCTGTGCTGGTTGAGTCTGGTGCTGGTTGAGTCTGGTGCTGGTTGAGTCTGGTGCTGTGCTGGTTGAGTCTGGTGCTGGTTGAGTCTGGTGCTGTGCTGGTTGAGTCTGGTGCTGGTTGAGTCTGGTGCTGTGCTGGTTGAGTCTGGTGCTGGTTGAGTCTGGTGCTGTGCTGGTTGGGCCTGGTGCTGTGCTGGTTGGGCCTGGTGCTGTGCTGGTTGGGCCTGGTGCTGTGCTGGTTGGGCCTGGTGCTGTGCTGGTTGGGCCTGGTGCTGTGCTGGTTGATCCTGGTGCTGTGCTGGTTGGGCCTGGTGCTGTGCTGGCTGGGCCTGGTGCTGTGCTGGCTGAGCCTGGTGCTGTGCTGGTTGGGCCTGGTGCTGTGCTGGTTGGGCCTGGTGCTGTGCTGGTTGGGCCTGGTGCTGTGCTGGCTGAGCCTGGTGCTGTGCTGGTTGAGTCTGGTGCTGTGCTGGTTGATCCTGGTGCTGTGCTGGTTGGGCCTAGTGCTGTGCTGGCTGAGTCTGGTGCTGTGCTGGTTGGGCCTGGTGCTGTGCTGGTTGGGCCTAGTGCTGTGCTGGTTGGGCCTGGTGCTGTGCTGGTTGGGCCTGGTGCTGTGCTGGTTGATCCTGGTGCTGTGCTGGTTGGGCCTAGTGCTGTGCTGGTTGGGCCTGGTGCTGTGCTGGTTGATCCTGGTGCTGTGCTGGCTGAGCCTGGTGCTGTGCTGGTTGAGTCTGGTGCTGTGCTGGTTGAGTCTGGTGCTGTGCTGGTTGAGTCTGGTGCTGGTTGAGTCTGGTGCTGGTTGAGTCTGGTGCTGTGCTGGTTGAGTCTGGTGCTGTGCTGGTTGGGCCTGGTGCTGTGCTGGTTGGGCCTGGTGCTGTGCTGGTTGGACCTGGTGCTGTGCTGGCTGAGTCTGGTGCTGTGCTGGTTGGACCTGGTGCTGTGCTGGTTGAGTCTGGTGCTGTGCTGGTTGGGCCTGGTGCTGTGCTGGTTGGACCTGGTGCTGTGCTGGCTGAGTCTGGTGCTGTGCTGGTTGAGTCTGGTGCTGTGCTGGTTGAGTCTGGTGCTGTGCTGGCTGGACCTGGTGCTGTGCTGGTTATTTGTATTTGTATTTATTATGGATCCCCATCAGTTCCTCCCAAGGTAGCAGCTACTCTTCCTGGGGTCCAGCTAAATGAAGGCAGTTTATACAATTTAGAAAACATTACAATACATTCACAGATTTCACAACACACTGTGTGCCCTCAGGCCCCTACTCCACCACTACCACATATCTACAGTACTAAATCCATGTGTACATAGTGCGTATGTTATCATGTGTTTGTGTTGCTTCACAGTCCCCGTTGTTCCACAAGGTGTATTTTTATCTGTTTTTTAAAATCTACTTTTACTGCTTGCATCAGTTACCTGATGTGGAATAGAGTTCCATGTAGTCATGGCTCTATGTAGTACTGTGCACCTCCCATAGTCTGTTCTGGACTTGGGGACTGTGAAGAGACCTCTTGTGGCATGTCTTGTGGGGTATGCTTGGTGTCCGAGCTTCGCCGGCCAAACCCTAACCCCGGACAATGCTGGGCCAACTGTGTGCCACCCTATGGGACTCCCAATCATGGCCGGTTGTGATACAGCCTGGAATCGAACCAGGGTCTGTAGTGACGCCTCTAGCACTGAGATGCAATGCCTTAGACCGCTGCGCCACTCGGTCAATTACTCTCATAAATACAAGTAGTGATGACGTTAATCTCTCCTCCACTTTGAGTCAGGAGAGACTGACATGCATATTATTCATGTTAGCTCTCTGTGTACATCCAAGGGCCAGCTGTGCTGCCCTGTTCTGAGCCAATTGTAACATTACTTTTTGTGGCACCTGACCACATGACTGAACAGTAGTCAAGGTGGGACAAAACTAGGGCCTGTAGGACCTGCCTTGTTGATAGTGCTGTTAAGAAGGTAGAAACTAGGGCCTGTAAGACCTGCCTTGTTGATAGTGCTGTTAAGAAGGTAGAAACTAGGGCCTGTAGGACCTGCCTTGTTGATAGTGCTGTTAAGAAGGTAGAAACTAGGGCCTGTAGGACCTGCCTTGTTGATAGTGTTGTTAAGAAGGTAGAAACTAGGGCCTGTAGGACCTGCCTTGTTGATAGTGCTGTTAAGAAGGTAGAAACTAGGGCCTGTAGGACCTGCCTTGTTGATAGTGCTGTTAAGAAGGCAGAGCATTGCTTTATTATAGACAGACTTCTCCCCATCTTAGCTACTGTTGTATCAATATGTTTTGACCATGACAGTTTATAATCCAGGGTTACTCCAAGCAGTTTAGGCCCCTCAACTTGCTCAATTTCCACATTATTCATTACAAGATTTAGTTGAGGTTTAGGGTTTAGTGAATGATTTGTCCCAAATACAATGCTTTTAGTTTTCAAAATATTTAGGATTAATTTATTCCTTGCCACCCATTCTGAAACTAACTTCAGCTCTTTGTAAAGTGTTGCTGTGATTTCAGTTGCTGTAGTAGCTGACATGTATAGTGTTGAGTCATCCACATACATAGACAAACTGGATTTACTCAAAGCCAGTTGCATGTCGTTAGTAAAGATTTTAAAAAGTAAGGGGCCTAGACAGCTGCCCTGGGGAATTCCTGATTCTACCTGGATTATGTTGGAGAGGCTTCCATTAAAGAACACCCGCTGTGTTCTGTTGGACAGGTAACTCTTTATCCACATTATAGCAGGGGGTGTAAAGCCATAACACATACGTTTTTCCAGCAGCAGACTATGATCGATAATGTCAAATGTCGCACTGAAGTCTCACAATCTTTTTATCATCAATTTCTCTCAGCAAATCATCAGTCATTTGTGTAAATGCTGTGCTTGTTGAATGTCCTTCCCTATAAGCCTGCTGAAAGTCTGTTGTCAATTTGTTTACTGTGAAATAGCATTGTATTGTTTACTGAGGGTTGGTTACAGGCTGATTGGTTGGCTATTTGAGTCAGTAAAGGGGGCTTTACTATTCTTGGGTAGCGGAATGACTTCAGCTTCCCTCCAGGCCTGGGGGCACACACTCTCTAGTAGGCTTAAAATGAAGATGGGGCAAATAGGAGTGGCAATATCGTCCGCTATTATCCTCAGTAATTTTCCATCCAGGGGCCTGTTGCACAAAAGTAGAATTAAGACATCCGGGATAAATGACTCAGCTGAGCTCAATGAAGCCAAAACATGTGCGTCCAGGCTTAATTGGTTGCACAAAGACCAAGCCAGGATGAGCAGACACGGATTCATTAAGCCAGGTGAAACCAATCCTGGATAGGTGCGCGCTCACGGCTCACTCAAATAGACCCCGCCACAGATCACAGATTAACTGATTTACCATGGCAACTAGAGCCGCGTACTTTTCCCCGTCGGAAGCACAAATCCTCATGGAGGCATACGAGGAGGTAAAAGATATAATTAAGAAGAAAGGCAACACCGCCACAGTGATAAAGCAAAGAGAAAAAGCGTGGCAAAGTATTGCAGACCGCCTGAATGCGTAAGTAGTGCACAATTACACACTCACCGCTCCGCTGAAACATCACAATTACAATTCAAATATTTAATTCACATCTCCAAAAATGCAGTTGTACTGTAATTATGAAACGGTTAAATTTTTAATTGAAATGCACTGCAGATATGAGTGAAATTGTGTAAAGTAACTCCATCACACTGTATAAAGCTATGATACATTTTTTGATATTTTTACTGAAAACAAGACAAAAATACCAAGTAATTTTTTGCAGTGTGACTCCATTAAAGTGTGTGTGTGTGTGTGTGTGTGTGTGTGTGTGTGTGTAGATTAAACATGAACGGGCCAAAACGGACATGGCAGCAGGTCAAAATCAAATACAAGAACATTCTGCAGAATGGTATGGTCCCTGACTAATATTTAACAAAGCACAAGCATATATTGTACCCAGAAGGTGCCTGCTCACACATTGTCTGTACTGTTTTAGCAGTGAAAAAGAATACCCACAGACAAGGCACGGGTGGTGGGTCACCAAAGGCTGACCTTACCCCAGCAGAGGACATGGCCTTGGAGCTAAATAAAGGCAGGCCCGTCTTAGAGGGGATCCCTGGGGGGAAAGAGACGAGCATAGGTTCCTCCCAAGATGCCACCCGCTTCATTCAAGGTATGTCCTTCCATCTCTACATGGGATACAACCACATTCATATTGAATCAATTTGGACTGTCTGACTTTGGTTTACCTATTGCCTTGCAGTGTCTGGCAGCACTGTGTTCCTGTTAGAGCCACCAGCACAAGCACCAGACGATGCTGATCCAGTGAGTACTCCATCAAAGGCATACTGTAGGCCTGGCATGTCTTGTCTACTAGCTTCAATATGAATCCGATTAAATGTGATAGGGTGAAGGCCCCAGTGCAGCAGCAACAGCACATGATGGAGACGATGATGAGGAGGAGACCATCTCTCTGGATTCCAGAAGGCATGAGGTATCATGTTAAGACTGTGAAAGTACTATTTACTCTACAATGGTGAGGAGTCCTCATCAAAATCAAAAAATCTAATTTCTTTTACAGGACCCAGATGCTATACAGTGGGAAAACCAGCCTGGCAACATAGTGCGTATTAATAAAAGGACACCACATCCTGCCAAATTCCAGCTGCGCTAATTGTATTGTGTTCACAGAGCTCACAAGCTATCAGAAAGTTGTATGGCAACCACCTCCGGCGCCAAATAGAACTGGCAGACATAGACATTCAGTACAAGAAGAAAAAGATGGAAAATCTTGCACTGGAGTCCGAAATAAAAAAGAGGACAATTAGGAAACTGGACCTTGAAATAAAAAAACTTGAGAGGGAGGTGAGATATGCCTTCAATGTACACTGTATGCTAACTGTAACACAAATGTATTAATCATTATTTTTCTTTCCTCCCCCAGCTCCAAGAAGATGACACAGCTCAAAATAAAAATTAGGTATATTCTCGTAAAGTCAAGTGAGCCATGACATATGAGCTCTTATTGTGAGCACACAGGACGGTGGCATCTTTCTAAGGTTTTTTTTATTTTCCCAGCAATCAGTACAACCAAGTCATCGTTATAAGGCATCGCACTCTTTTGCCCACCCCCCCAGCACCAGGTGTGGCCACTAGCCTATATGAAGGCCCAAAATTGTGTGTTCCTTTCTGCTCTGACAATGGCATGCCCATTCGTGCGAGATGTGGTGGATGAAGAAGCACTTGTGCTGAGGAGAGCCTTCAGGCGAGAAAGGGTCTTCAGGGACCGGTTGGACCCACTGGCCTTCCCTGATGACCATCTATATGAAAGATACAGGTTTTCTGCAGATGGCATCAGGTATCTATGCAGACTACTGGGTCCCAGGATTAAGCACCGCACTGCACGGAGCCATGCACTGAGTGTGGAGCAAATGGTTTGTGTGGCCTTGCGCTTTTTTGCTAGTGGAGCCTTCCTGTACTCAGTGGGGGATGCAGAACAGCTGAACAAGGCCACAATTTGCCGCACAATAAGGAGTGTGTGTCTGGCTATCAAAGCATTAGCAGATGTCTTCATCTCCTTCCCTGGCCACAGAAGACTCTGTGACATCAAAGAGGAGTTCTATAGGATTGCAGGTAAGAGGATCTACAAATTACAGGACAACTGTTAACACATAGTAGGATACTCATTACTTTGTGTGACAGGTTTCCCCAATGTCATTGGTGCAGTGGACTGCACACACATAAGGATAAAAGCCCCCTCAGGTGCCCATGAGGCCGATTTTGTGAATAGGAAATCCTTTCACAGCATTAATGTTCAGGTGAACATAACTTTTTGATATTGTCCATTGACGAACACTCTGCATTGCCAGTGATGTGCATTGATTGGTGTAATATTCCTCATCTTATGATTTCAGATGGTCTGCAATGCTGACTGTGTGATCAGCAATGTTGTGGCAAAATGGCCTGGCTCAGTCCATGACTCCAGAATCTTTCGGGCCTCTGAAATCTATCAGTGCCTATCACAAGGTAAGCCACACAACCCCTATTTATAACCATCATGGCTGTGTCAAGAATATCACTGTGTTTATGAGGTAGTAATGATGAGATTTTGTGTTGACAGGTGAATTCTCTGGTGTGTTGCTGGGAGACAGGGGGTATGGCTGCCAGCCTTTTCTCCTGACACCTTTCACAGACCCCCAGGAAGCACAGCAGGCCTACAACCATGCCCATGCCAGGACCAGGGCCAGAGTTGAAATGACCTTTGGCCTCCTGAAGGCACGCTTTCACTGCCTTCACAAATTAAGGGTCAGCCCTGTTAGGGCATGTGATATTACTGTGGCTTGTGCTGTCCTCCACAATGTGGCCTGCCTGAGGAAGGAGAGGGCCCCCAGAGTGCCACCAGCCATGGACTGGGACAATCCGGCAATCTTCCCTGATGACGACAGTGGTCGGCTGCTGAGGGACCAATATGTGTTGAATTATTTTAGTTAGTATGTGTGCTTTCAATTTTGGTTAAATATGTCCTGCGGTGGCAGAGGAATTTGGGTTTTTTTGGGTTCGTTTTTTGACGAATTTGGCCTCTTATGATGTTTGTGCGGTATACTGTGTGTAATACAAGGCTGCAGGGAGGCTACTGCATCCATTCATTTGTCTGTTCAGTTGATGTGTATGGATTTGTCCTGCATTTATTTTAGTGTGCAGACATGCAGGGTGTGTTATATACAGACCTTTGAATGTGTATGTATCATTTTGTATAATATGCTTGGATTCTGTGCTTTCCATCTTGTAGAGTCACTGTGACTTCAGTTTCGAAAGGAGCTGATGGTTTACCTGCTTTGTTTTGTCCTTATTCAATAAAGGAACATAATGTTACACATTGTGTTTTTATATTCATATGGAATGTGTATTTGTTTATATGACAGAGTACTAGGGCCACACTGAAGAAAAAGGATAAAGTCATAAATTTATGAGGCTGGTTCTTTCTGCAGAAAAGCTACATATTGTTTTTACAGTTTTGATACTTATGACAATGTGATACTTAATATTCTGGCACATCAGCATGTCTTTGTTTATGAAACCATACTGAAGTACAATTTCACGAAATGCCCCACATCTGTCATTTTAACAACTGTCCTCCTTTAAAACAACTGGTTACAATATTATGACTTGTGTTTTTTTCCCCTCTGTGGCCCTAATATTCTATCATTTTATATATAGCCTTATAGTCTATGGGAAACTGTAAATTATCTAATGATAGCAACATCATCTAAAAATCATTTTTTATCCAAAATCATTGAAATTAATGATCACAAACGTTTAAATAATAACAGTGGGTCTAGTTATATGTGATAACAATGTATAGTGAGCAGTGAAATAACTATTGGTTTCCATTTGTGGTGACTGCTGACTGACATTAGGGATGAGATTAAATAGATCCTGGAATTTAGCCTGGTCTGGAGCAGGCTAGCTCCACAGAATAAATCTCCATGGTAATTTATACCATAACATATCCTCCTGCCCCCTATCCATCTTTAGTGCAACCGGATTACGGATCAATTGAGCCAGGATCACCAAGATATCCTGGCTTAATCCCTTATCCTAGTTTTGTGCAACAGGCCCCAGGTTGTCAGACCCTGTGGCTTGTCATTGTTGATACACAACAACAATGTTTTGACCTCTTCCACACTCACTTTACGGAATTCTAAATTACAATGCTTGTCTTTCATAATTTGGTCAGATATAATTGGATGTGTAGTGTCAGCGTTTGTTGCAGGCATGTCATCCCTAAGTTTGTTAGTCTTTCCAATGAAAAAAATATTTAAGTAGTTGGCAATATCAGTGGGCTTTGTGATGAATGAGCCATCTGATTCAATGAGCCATCTGATTCAATGAGCCATCTGATTCAATGAGCCATCTGATTCAATGAGCCATCTGATTCAATGAGCCATCTGATTCAATGAATGAAGGAGCTGAAGGAGCTGAATTTTCCTTTTTTCCCCCAATTTTTATTTATTTAAAGTGCTCCAAAGCTTTTTACTGTCATTCTTTATGTCATTTATATTTGTTTCATAGTGTAGTCTCTGTGGGTGGAAAGCAGATTTCAATGAGCCATTATACTGGATGGATGGAGGTGAACAGGTCCCTGGTCCTCCCTTGACCCGGCCCTGACTAGAGCTGCCGAACAGGAGGAAAGTGGAAGGGGACTGGTGGCGGAAGTGAATGGAGGAACCACGCTTCTCTCTACTTTTCCTTCCAGGGATAGATGGGTTTGTAGACATTGTGCTAGGAGAGGGAATTTGTGTCTATTATGGACACTAATGGTACCCGGGCTAGTAGTAATCCCAATATACTTGCTTGGCTGTGCAGGGCCCAAAATCCATAAGTTCCTTTCATCCTCCACCATGAATTGACTTGACCCCCTCAGTGTGCCCTGCCCTGTCTCGCTGTTTCAGTTGGTGCCCTGCCCTGTCTCCCTGATTCAGTTGGTGCCCTGCCATGTCTCGCTGTTTCAGTTGGTGCCCTGCCCTGTCTCCCTGTTTCAGTTGGTGCCCTGCCATGTCTCCCTGTTTCAGTTGGTGTCCTGCCCTGTCTCCCTGTTTCAGTTGGTGTCCTGCCCTGTCTCCCTGTTTCAGTTGGTGTCCTGCCCTGTCTCCCTGTTTCAGTTGGTGTCCTGCCCTGTCTCCCTGTTTCAGTTGGTGTCCTGCCCTGTCTCCCTGTTTCAGTTGGTGCCCTGCCATGTCTCCCTGTTTCAGTTGGTGTCCTGCCCTGTCTCTATGTTTCAGTTGGTGTCCTGCCCTGTCTCTATGTTTCAGTTGGTGCCCTGCCCTGTCTCCCTGTTTCAGTTGGTGCCCTGCCATGTCTCCCTGTTTCAGTTGGTGTCCTGCCCTGTCTTTATGTTTCAGTTGGTGTCCTGCCCTGTCTCTATGTTTCAGTTGGTGTCCTGCCCTGTCTCCCTGTTTCAGTTGGTGCCCTGCCATGTCTCCCTGTTTCAGTTGGTGCCCTGCCATGTCTCCCTGTTTCAGTTGGTGCCCTGCCCTGTCTCCCTGTGTCAGTTGGTGCCCTGCCCTGTCTCCCTGTTTCAGTTGGTGCCCTGCCCTGTCTCTATGTTTCAGTTGGTGCCCTGCCCTGTCTCCCTGTTTCAGTTGGTGCCCTGCCCTGTCTCCCTGTTTCAGTTGGTGCCCTGCCCTGTCTCCCTGTTTCAGTTGGTGCCCTGCCCTGTCTCCCTGTTTCAGTTGGTGCCCTGCCCTGTCTCTATGTTTCAGTTGGTGCCCTGCCCTGTCTCTATGTTTCAGTTGGTGCCCTGCCCTGCCCTGTCTCTATGTTTCAGTTGGGGAGGTAGTATTATACCAGTACTGTGTCTGATGGGCTCTGTGTCTGATGGGCTCTGTGTCTGATGGGCTCTGGTCTAAATGGGTGAGCTACACCGGGCCCTGGTCTAAATGGGTGAGCTACATCGGGCCCTGGTCTAAATGGGTGAGCTACATCGGGCCCTGGTCTAAATGGGTGAGCTACACAGGGACCCTGGTCTAAATGGGTGCGCTACAGAGGGCCCTGGTCTAAATGGGTGAGCTACATCGGGCCCTGGTCTAAATGGGTGAGCTACACAGGGACCCTGGTCTAAATGGGTGAGCTACAGAGGGCCCTGGTCTAAATGGGTGAGCTACAGAGGGCCCTGGTCTAAATGGGTGAGCTACACCGGGCCCTGGTCTAAATGGGTGAGCTACATCGGGCCCTGGTCTAAATGGGTGAGCTACATCGGGCCCTGGTCTAAATGGGTGAGCTACATAGGGCCCTGGTCTAAATGGGTGAGCTACATAGGGCCCTGGTCTAAATGGGTGAGCTACATCGGGCCCTGGTCTAAATGGGTGAGCTACATCCGGCCCTGGTCTAAATGGGTGAGCTACATCGGGCCCTGGTCTAAATGGGTGAGCTACATAGGGCCCTGGTCTAAATGGGTGAGCTACATCGGACCCTGGTCTAAATGGGTGAGCTACAGAGGGCCCTGGTCTAAATGGGTGAGCTACAGAGGGCCCTGGTCTAAATGGGTGAGCTACATAGGGCCCTGGTCTAAATGGGTGAGCTACATCGGGCCCTGGTCTAAATGGGTGAGCTACATCGGGCCCTGGTCTAAATGGGTGAGCTACATCGGGCCCTGGTCTAAATGGGTGAGCTACATAGGGCCCTGGTCTAAATGGGTGAGCTACATCGGGCCCTGGTCTAAATGGGTGAGCTACAGAGGGCCCTGGTCTAAATGGGTGAGCTACATAGGGCCCTGGTCTAAATGGGTGAGCTACATCGGGCCCTGGTCTAAATGGGTGAGCTACATAGGGCCCTGGTCTAAATGGGTGAGCTACATAGGGCCCTGGTCTAAATGGGTGAGCTACATCGGGCCCTGGTCTAAATGGGTGAGCTACATTGGGCCCTGGTCTAAATGGGTGAGCTACATCGGGCCCTGGTCTAAATGGGTGAGCTACATAGGGCCCTGGTCTAAATGGGTGAGCTACATCGGGCCCTGGTCTAAATGGGTGAGCTACATCGGGCCCTGGTCTAAATGGGTGAGCTACATAGGGCCCTGGTCTAAATGGGTGAGCTACATAGGGCCCTGGTCTAAATGGGTGAGCTACATAGGGCCCTGGTCTAAATGGGTGAGCTACATAGGGAATAGAGTACCATTTGGGAGTTAGCCAGCGGCCATATAAAACATGTCAGAATGTGAGGTGCAGTTTAACCGCTGTAAGATCCATTCTGATCAAATCTGTTCTTTATTATCCCCCTGCTGTGATTACTTACTGCTGTGGGCTGGGCTCTGCTGTGATTACTTACTGCTGTGGGCTGGGCTCTGCTGTCATTACTTACTGCTGTGGGCTGGGCTCTGCTGTGATTACTTACTGCTGTGGGCTGGGCTCTGCTGTGATTACTTACTGCTGTGGGCTGGGCTCTGCCGTGGGCTGGGCTCTGCTGTGATTACTTACTGCTGTGGGCTGGGCTCTGCTGTGATTACTTACTGCTGTGGGCTGGGGTCTGCTGTGATTACTTACTGCTGTGGGCTGGGCTCTGCTGTGGGCTGGGCTCTGCTGTGATTACTTACTGCTGTGGGCTGGGCTCTGCTGTGATTACGTACTGCTGTGGGCTGGGCTCTGCTGTGATTACTTACTGCTGTGGGCTGGGCTCTGCTGTGGGCTGGGCTCTGCTGTGATTACTTACTGCTGTGGGCTGGGCTCTGCTGTGAATACTTACTGCTGTGGGCTGGGCTCTGCTGTGATTACTTACTGCTGTGGGCTGGGCTCTGCTGTGATTACTTACTGCTGTGGGGCTAGCAGCTAGAGGCTCCTAATGGACACTCCTAAACGGGTGTCCTGACTCTCTGTGGTCATTAAAGATCCCATGGCACCTATTGTAAGAGTAAGGGTGTTAACCCCAGTGTCCTGGCTAAATTCCCAATCTGGCCCTCAAACTATCACGGTCACCTAATCATCCCCAGCTTCCAATTGGCTCATTCATCCCCCTCCTCTCCCCTGTAACTATTCCCCAGGTTGTTGCTCTAAATGAGAATGTGTTCTCAGTCAACTTACCTGGCAGTAAAACATTACTGTTATACTTCCTTATCCTCTAAATAAAGGCCTGAACACATCATTAGACTGTTTAATGTTATACTTCCTTATCCTCTAAATAAAGGCCTTAAAGGGGACATTATAGACAACAGTAAGACCTAACTGAAGCGAGTACCAGTCTTAGGACTGTTACAAACACATTTCTAAAGATCTGTTGAGAGGCAGTTTTCGGCAAATGCTGGTTATGACTTTCCAGAAGTCTTTTTTTTTGTGGCATCCCATCTGGCGACTGGAGTAGTGGTGTGCCAATTAAATCACATCTGTTTGACACTCTTATGCATCCGACTCTAAACACCACACAGATGTAGTAATTGAATCTGTACGACTCGTGAATGAATGAGATATAGTAACAGAAGCAGCTACAGTATTGGGTACGCTCAGTAACAGTTCCGTGTGTGTCTTGACTCGGAGCAGTTCCCTTGAGTCTTGAGTACACAGGAAGTAAGGTCTTACCTCCTTAACAACTCATATACATCTGTTGCCTCTTGACATGGCTTTGCCCCCAGAGCCTTTCCATTGGCTCAAAATGCCATAGGAAACAGACACTTAAGTTCGCATCGCTGCGCACTACCGTGTTTGACTGTTAGCTTGCATTACAGAAGGTTTATGACCAACATCACACGGATTGTTTTGCCGTTGCAATCCTTGGCGAGGCACCTAAAAATACACAAATAAATAAATGGGAAATACATTTTTGGGTTTGGAAAAAGGCTTTCAGTGTAAATTTAAATGACTAAAACCAGATAACGTATGTAGAAAAGATAATATACCTAAATAGTTTTACATCGTACAATCTTGAGAACTAACAATCACCAAAATAAAAGATTTGACAGTGGCAAAAAAACTAAGAATTGCAGGAAATGATCTTTAAAAAGTGCAAACATTTCTCTCAGTTTCGTGGAGAAAATGTTTACATTGCAGGAAATCGGCCTAAAGGTGCAATACGCAGTAATCGCTCAGCCATTTCCTGGTTGCAAAAAATATGAATATTTCGCCTAATTTTAGTTCATGTGACAAAACAAGCTGTCATTGTGTAGAGAAAATGTTCACAAATATTCTGCTGCCGACCGTATCTACGCCCCCGTGCCACGGCAACCACCTAACCCCATTTGGAAAATAAATAAATAAATACCTGCATTTAACAAATGGAATATGTTTGATTAACTTTATCTAGCGTTCACAAACTGTACATCTTGTTAAACGCACCTGTCACGTTCTGACCTTAGTCTTTGTTTTAGTATGGTCAGGGCGTGAGTTGGGTGGGTCGTCTATGTTCTTTTTTCTCGGTTGTGGTTTTGCGTTTGGCCTGGTGTGGTGTGGTTCTCAATCAGAGGCAGGTGTCGTTCGTTGTCTCCGATTGAGAATCATACTTAGGTAGCCTTTTCCCCACCTGTGTGGTGTGGGTGATTATTTTCTGTTCTGTGTTTTTGTTTCACAGTACAGGACTGTTTGTTTTGTTGTTTTATTGTTTTTGTTCAGTGTTCAGTGTTCGTATTAAAACAATATGGACACTTACCACGCTGCACATTGGTCCTCCTCTTCTTCCACCCTCGATGAGCGTGACAGCACCTAAGGTTTCCCTAATAAACCTTTCCCTTTAAAAGGTATCTCTGGGAATTCATTGAAGAGAGACTCAAACCTTGGTGGGTTCATGGAAAGAGGATGTATTCTGAGAGGTTTGACCCCTCTCCAGCCAGGACAGGACTGTTTTGTCCTGGTTCAAAAGGATGTTTGAGCAACAATTGACCTCTCTGACCGACCCAACACCCTGATGTTTCCCCCCGGCCAGCAGTAATACTGGTCCTGCTGGTCCTCCATTCCCAGCTCCTCACACCTGCTCCCTCCCGGGCATATTCAACAAGGAAGCACAAATGAAATGAAAGAGACACCCCCGATGGACATTCCACGGTTGTTGCTGTGATCTTGCAGTGTAATACAAGCCAGCTGTGTATCATCACACTTTGATTTGCTCCACTGTGAATAATGTCAAAACCTGGGGCTCTGAGGAATGGCTGTGTATCCAGACTATACCCACCTCAGACTGTACCCACCTCAGACTGTACCCACCTCAGACTGTACCCACCTCAGACTGTACCCACCTCAGACTGTACCCACCTCAGACTGTACCCACCTCAGAGTGTACCCACCTCAGACTGTACCCACCTCAGACTGTACCCACCTCAGACTGTACCCACCTCAGACTGTACCCACCTCAGACTGTACCCACCTCAGACTGTACCCACCTCAGACTGTACCCACCTCAGTGTACCAACCTCAGACTGTACCCACCTCAGACTGTACCCACCTCAGAGTACCCACCTCAGACTGTACCCACCTCAGACTGTACCCACCTCAGTCTGTACCCACCTCAGACTGTACCCACCTCAGACTGTACCCACCTCAGACTGTACCCACCTCAGACTGTACCCACCTCAGTCTGTACCCACCTCAGACTGTACCAACCTCAGACTGTACCCACCTCAGACTGTACCCACCTCAGAGTGTACCAACCTCAGACTGTACCCACCTCAGACTGTACCCACCTCAGACTGTACCCACCTCAGACTGTACCCACCTCAGACTGTTCCCACCTCAGACTGTACCCACCTCAGACTGTACCCACCTCAGACTGTACCCACCTCAGACTGTACCAACCTCAGACTGTATCACTGTACCCACCTCAGACTGTACCCACCTCAGACTGTACCAACCTCAGACTGTACCCACCTCAGACTGTACCCACCTCAGACTGTACCCACCTCAGACTGTACCACTGTACCAACCTCAGACTGTACCCACCTCAGACTGTACCCACCTCAGACTGTACCCACCTCAGACTGTACCCACCTCAGACTGTACCCACCTCAGAGTGTATCAACCTCAGATCCCCATGTACCGCTGGCCTAAAACAGGAGAGGAGGGATATTGTGTTTTGAGAACTGTTTCTCGTCTAAAACTAATCTAGTAATCTAAAGATAATCTAGTCATTTTTTTTAACAGTTCACACCTCGCCTTGTTGACTACACTTCATTTTCAATGTGTGGTTTGTCTGGTTAGAATAGAATGTTGGAATGAGAGAGTTTGAGCAAGAAAAGACAGACAGAAATGAAACATACCAAGTAACCTCTGAAAAAAGTCAACTACAAGGCATACTCTACATGCTGCTATTCCATCCAATAGAATTGTGTCATTCCTACTTTAAACAACTGTTTAGAGAACAGACATCTTAACCTCACGTTGTTATTATAACATGTTGGATTGGCCGTATTCCAATTTACCTGCACCGAAACAACAGTGCGTGTTCCATGTATACGTAATGCCCCCACCACCACCTCCACCACTCTCTATTCACCATCCAGATGACCCCCGACCCAGAGCATCACGGTCAGCTACATCCTCTCCAAGCAGAGGGCCTGTTTGGTTTGTAAAGGCCTCCACCTGGCCCTCTGTACAGGAACGTAGTTGGGCAACACTGTCTGTTACCACACAGAGGAGAGGAGGTGCTAGGCGGTTCAGGGTTACGTTTCAAATGGCTCCCAATTCCCTATGTAGTGCACTACTTCTGACCAGAGCCCTATTCCCTATATAGTACACTACTTTAGACCAGAGCCCTATTCCCTATATAGTGCACTACTATAGACCAGAGCCCTATTCCCTATATAGTACACTACTTCTGACCAGAGCCCTATTCCCTATATAGTGCACTACTTTAGACCAGAGCCCTATTCCCTATATAGTGCACTACTTTAGGGAATAGGTTCCCTGGTCTAAAGTGGTCACTATGTAGGGAATAGGGTTCCATTTGGAACAGAGCTGTTCTGTCAGGTGTGTGGAGGCCGGGGCTCGGAGGTGTACCCCCCCCCAAAAAAAACAACGTTATTTCCACGGAAACGGGCCAACCAAAGTGTAGAAAGCTGTCATATGATACCAAATCATTTATCTTCTAGCGCTGGCGGTGGTGGGCTCTCCAAACGACCAGTGTGATGAATTAACAAGAGCACAGGGAAACCATCTGACGTCTGGTCTGTGACGTGTTCCCAGGAGTTTGAATAACAATACGACTTGTGTGAATGATTATAAAAGATGATTTCTGTTAGGAAATGGTATATTTGGCGGTGTCTATCACCGTTGGTGGGATTTTGGTTACAAATAACTGACAGATGAATTCCTAATTGTATAATTTTTACCTAGATACTCAATACATGTTAGTTTCTTTCTATGACAAAACTTTTAAGCCCTTTACTAGACTTGAGTTACTACACTACACGTGTTGAATTAGGCTATTTCTCTATAAGGGTTACTACACTACACTGTATATACTACACTACACTGTATATACTACACTACACTGTCTATACTACACTACACTGTATATACTACACTACACTGTATATACTACACTACACTGTATATACTACACTACACATGTTGAATTAGGCTATTTCTCTATAAGGGTTACTACACTACACTATATATACTACAATGTATATACTAAACTACACTATATATACTACACTGTATATACTACACTACACTATATATACTACACTGTATATACTACACTGTATATACTACACTACACTATATATACTAAACTGTATATACTACACTACACTGTATAAACTACACTACACTATATATACTACACTACACTGTATAAACTACACTACACTGTATATACTACACTGTATATACTACACTACACTGTGTATATACTACACTACACTGTATATACTACACTGTATATACTACACTGTATATACTACACTACACTGTATATACTACACTGTATATACTACACTGTGTATACTACACTACACTGTATATACTACACTGTATAAACTACACTACACTGTATATACTACACTACACTGTATATACTACACTACACTGTATATACTACACTACACTGTATATACTACACTACACTATATATATTACACTGTATATACTACAATTCACTGTGTATATACTACACTACACTGTATATACTACACTGTATATACTACACTGTATATACTTCACTACACTGTATATACTACACTGTGTATACTACACTACACTGTATATACCACACTACACTGTATAAACTACACTACACTGTATATACTACACTACACTGTATATACTACACTACACTGTATATACTATACTACACTGTATATACTACACTACACTGTATAAACTACACTACACTGTATATACTACACTACACTGTATATACAACACTACACTGTATATACTACACTACACTGTATATACTACACTACACTGTATACACTACACTACACTGTATATACTACACTACACTGTATATACTACACTACACTGTATATACTACACTACACTGTATATACTACACTCTATATACTACACTACACTGTATATACTACACTGTATATACTACACTACACTGTATATACTACACTGTATATACTACAATTCACTGTGTATATACTACACTACACTGTATATACTACACTACACTGTATATACTACACTACACTGTATATACTACACTACACTGTATATACTACACTACACTGTATACACTACACTACACTGTATATACTACACTACACTGTATATACTACACTACACTGTATATACTACACTACACTGTATATACTACACTCTATATACTACACTCTATATACTACACTACACTGTATATACTACACTGTATATACTACACTACACTGTATATACTACACTGTATATACTACAATTCACTGTGTATATACTACACTACACTGTATATACTACACTACACTGTATATACTACACTACACTGTATATACTACACTTCACTGTATATACTACACTACACTGTATACACTACACTACACTACACTGTATATACTACACTACACTGTATATCCTACACTACCCTGTATATACTACACTACACTACACTGTATATACTACACTACACTGTATATACTACACTACACTGTGTATACTACACTACACTGTATATACTACACTACACTGTATATACTACACTGTATATACTACACTGTATATACTACACTGTATATACTACACTGTATATACTACACTGTGTATACTACACTGTATATACTACACTGTGTATACTACACTACACTGTATATACTACACTGTATATACTACACTGTATATACTACACTGTATATACTACACGGTGTATACTACACTGTATATACTACACTGTGTATACTACACTGTATATACTACACTGTGTATACTACACTGTATATACTACACTGTATATACTACACTGTGTATACTACACTGTATATACTACACTGTATATACTACACTGTATATACTACACTGTATATACTACACTGTGTATACTACTGTATATACTACACTGTGTATACTACTGTATACTACTATTTATTTTTATAAGGGTTCCAATTCTCCAAAATGGCTCATTTGAACTAGTGGGAATTTGTTATGCATTCCTATGGTTTTTCTTATGGTATATACAGTTGGGTCCTAAATGATTGACACCCTTGATAAAGATGAGCAAAACTTACTGTGTAAAATAGATATATACTACACTGTAAATACTACACTGTATATACTACACTGTATATACTACACTGTGTATACTACACTACACTGTATATACTACACTGTATATACTACACTACACTGTATGTACTACACTGTATATACTACACTGTATATACTACACTACACTCTATATACTACACTGTATTTACTACACTGTATATACTACACTGTATATACTACACTACACTGTATATACTACACTACACTGTATATACTACACTACACTGTGTATACTACACTACACTGTATATACTACACTGTATATACTACACTGTATATACTACACTACACTGTATATACTACACTACACTGTATATACTACACTGTATATACTACACTGTGTATACTACACTACACTGTATATACTACACTACACTGTATATACTACACTACACTGTATATACTACACTGTATATACTACACTGTATATACTACACTACACTGTATATACTACACTACACTGTATATACTACACTGTATATACTACACTGTATATACTACACTGTATATACTACACTGTATATACTACACTGTGTATACTACACTACACTGTATATACTACACTGTATATACTACACTGTATATACTACACTGTGTATACTACACTGTATATACTACACTGTGTATACTACACTACACTGTATATACTACACTACACTGTATATACTACACTGTATATACTACACTGTATATACTACACTGTATATACTACACGTATATACTACACTGTATATACTACACTGTGTATACTACACTGTATATACTACACTGTGTATACTACACTGTATATACTACACTGTGTATACTACACTGTGTATACTACACTGTGTATACTACACTGTATATACTACACTGTGTATACTACACTGTATATACTACACTGTGTATACTACACTGTATATACTACACTGTATATACTACACTGTATATACTACACTGTGTATACTACACTGTATATACTACACTGTATATACTACACTGTATATACTACACTGTGTATACTACACTGTGTATACTACTGTATACTACTATTTATTTTTATAAGGGTTCCAATTCTCCAAAATGGCTCATTTGAACTAATGGGAATTTGTTATGCATTCCTATGGTTTTTCTTATGGTATATACAGTTGGGTCTTAAATGATTGACACCCTTGATAAAGATGAGCAAAACTTACTGTGTAAAATAGATAATTCAAATACTAAGCTAAATCTTATGTTTAAAAAAAAAAAAAAGGAAATTATTTTATTTTATAGTAATCCAATTGCTCAGAGAAAGAGATTTTGTTTAACAAGTAATATTTCTTTATTTCAGAAAAGGTAGGGGGCAAAAATGATTGACATCCCTGTTTTCAATAACAGCACTGAGCATTTTTCTAAAAATGTTTTATGTGTTGGAGAACACACTGGGAAGGATCGTAGACCATTCCTTCATACAGAATCCTTTCAGATCTTTGATATCTTGTGTCTGTGCATCTTCAATTCAAACCACATGTTTTCAATGGGTTTCAAGTCATGAGACTAAGATGGCCATTTCAAAATGTTGATTTTGTGGCTAATTAACCATTTGTTAGTGGATTTTGTCGTGTGCTTGGGGTTATTGTCTTGCTGGAAGACCCACTTGTGGTCTTGTTCCAGTCTCCTGTTACTAACGCATGAACAACGACAAGTCTCAGGATATTGTAAAAGTAGACATTGTCCAATACCCCTGCTGCTCTAAAGTTTGTTCCATGTTTTCTTTCAGTAACCTACAGTATATAAATACAGGGAGGAATAAGTGTATAAACACAAAGACAGACCTGTTAGAGAGGCATCAGGGGAGTCCTGTTAGAGAGGCATCAGGGGAGACCTGTTAGAGAGGCATCAGGGGAGACCTGTTAGAGAGGCATCAGGGGAGACCTGTTAGAGAGGCATCAGGGGAGACCTGTTAGAGAGGCATCGGGGAGACCTGTTAGAGAGGCATCAGGGGAGACCTGTTAGAGAGGCATCAGGGGAGACCTGTTAGAGAGGCATCAGGGGAGACCTGTTAGAGAGGCATCAGGGGAGACCTGTTAGAGAGGCATCAGGGGAGACCTGTTAGAGAGGCATCAGGGGAGACCTGTTAGAGAGGCATCGGGGAGACCTGTTAGAGAGGCATCAGGGGAGACCTGTTAGAGAGGCATCAGGGGAGACCTGTTAGAGAGGCATCAGGGGAGACCTGTTAGAGAGGCATCAGGGAGACCTGTTAGAGAGGCATCAGGGGAGACCTGTTAGAGAGGCATCAGGGGAGACCTGTTAGAGAGGCATCAGGGGAGACCTGTTAGAGAGGCATCAGGGGAGACCTGTTAGAGAGGCATCAGGGGAGACCTGTTAGAGGCATCAGGGGAGACCTGTTAGAGGCATCAGGGGAGACCTGTTAGAGGCATCAGGGGAGACCTGTTAGAGAGGCATCAGGGAGACCTGTTAGAGAGGCATCAGGGGAGTCCTGTTAGAGAGGCATCAGGGGAGACCTGTTAGAGAGGCATCAGGGGAGTCCTGTTAGAGAGGCATCAGGGGAGACCTGTTAGAGAGGCATCAGGGGAGACCTGTTAGAGAGGCATCAGGGGAGACCTGTTAGAGAGGCATCAGGGGAGACCTGTTAGAGAGGCATCAGGGGAGACCTGTTAGAGAGGCATCAGGGGAGACCTGTTAGAGAGGCATCAGGGGAGACCTGTTGGAGAGGCATCAGGGGAGACCTGTTAGAGAGGCACCAGGGGAGACCTGTTAGAGAGGCATCAGGAGAGACCTGTTGGAGAGGCATCAGGGAGACCTGTTAGAGAGGCATCAGGGGAGACCTGTTAGAGAGGCATCAGGGGAGACCTGTTAGAGAGGCATCAGGGGAGACCTGTTAGAGAGGCATCAGGGGAGACCTGTTAGAGAGGCAGGAGGGAAGGAGGGAGGGAGGGACGGAGGTAGGGAAGGCCAGAACCACCAGATGCTCATTTTTCCCACTGCTTGTTGACTATGTAAGCAATCTCTTTCTCTCTCTTTCCTGCTCTCCCCTTCTCTCCCCCTCCCCCCACACTCTCTCTCTCTCTCTCTCTCCCTCTTTCTCTGTCTTTCTCTCTCTTTCCCCTCTCTCCACTTCTCTCCCCCCTCTCTCCCCTTCTCTCCCCCTCCCCCCCACACTCTCTCTCTCTCCCTATTTCTCTCTCTTTCTCTGTCTTTCTCTCTCTCCCTCTTTCTATCAATTCAATTTAAGGGATTTATTGGCATTGGAAACATATGTTAACTTTGCCAAAGCAAGTCAAGTAGATAATAAACAAAAGTGAAATAAACAATTCAAAAATTGACAGTAAACATAAAACTCACAAAAGTTACAAAAGAATAAAGACATTTCAAATGTCTTATTATGTGCAAATAGTTCAAGTACAAAAAAGGGAAAATAAATAAACATAAATGTGACCGACCGGCTCGATATACATTGGATAAAAGTAGAGACTCAGAGCTATAACATGGTTTATCAGACACTACAGTTGAGGAACAATGGGAAAGTAATTCTGCTTTGAAAGTTGATAAACTTGTAGCCTCACTTTTGAGAAAATGGCCCTTGAATGTTTTGGTACCTACCGGAGAGCTCTTCTTTGTTTACACCCATTCAGCATCGTTCACACCCTCTAAAGCCTTAGTTCCACCCATCTCTTTAAAGACTCACATGTGAGGCCAAGTACTAAACAACCAGAGATTTCAAGACTAAAGGCTGGTTTATATTACGAGTGTGTTCGTAAATGTAATCTGGAGTGCCAGAGTGTACTCGGAGCGTGCTCTGGGCGTTCGTAAACTCAGAGCGTTGTCAGATTGTCAGTTTGTAAATTCTGAGCGTTTAGCTCTCGGAGCGTTCTGACCTCACACTGACGCTCTGGCCCGGGGAGTAGGGTTGATCCGAGCGTTATGACCTCACACTGACGCTCTGGCCCGGGGAGTAGGGTTGATCCGAGCGTTATGACCTCACACTGACGCTCTGGCCCGGGGAGTAGGGTTGATCCGAGCGTTATGACCTCACACTGACGCTCTGGCCCGGGGAGTAGGGTTGATCCGAGCGTTATGACCTCACACTGACGCTCTGGCCCGGGGAGTAGGGTTGATCCGAGCGTTATGACCTCACACTGACGCTCTGGCCCGGGGAGTAGGGTTGATCCGAGCGTTATGACCTTACACTGACGCTCTGGCCCGAGGAGTAGGGTTGATCCGAGCGGTCTGACCTCACAACAGCAGTCAAGCACCCAAGCTAACTTGGCTAGCAGGCTAACTTGGCTAGCAGGCTAACTTGGCTAGCAGGCTAACTTGGCTGGCAGGCTAACTTGGCTAATAGGCTAACTTGGCTAGCAGGCTAACTTGGCTAACAGGCTAACTTGGCTAACAGGCTAACTTGGCTAGCAGGCTAACTTGGCTAACAGGCTAACTTGGCTAGCAGGCTAACTTGGCTAGCTTGCTAGCCACTTCCAGACACAGGGTGCGTTCGTAAATTGACTCCGGCTATCTACTCCGGTTTCAGAGCACTTTTTTCTGAGTGTGCCAGAGCGCAGAATAACTGAGGAATTTACGAACCCTCAACACCCGTTGAATATGGCCGGTGTCAGTAAACGTCGGCAAAAACAGCATAATTAAATTGTTGCCTGCAGCACAGTTACAGTCACCAACGCTCTGGATAACATGAAAACTGCCTAACCAGCTCTGCCAATGGTCAGAGTGAGGTGTTCTCTCATGTGTGTCTGATAGTAGCTAGCCAGTTAGCCAGTTAGCCTGTTAGCCAGTTAGCTTGGGTGTTTGACTGCCATTGTGAGGTCAGAACGCTTTGATCAACCCTACTCGTCGGCCAGAGCGTCCAGTGTGTGTTCTGAACGCCCCGAGAGCGAAACGCTCTGAATTTACGGGTGTTGAGCGTTCGTAAATTCGTCAGTTATTCTGTGCTTCTGGCACACTGAGATGAGAGTGCTCTGAAATCGGAGTAGATAACCAGAGCGAATTTACCAGCTACGTCTATCTACAGTTGTCATAGTGACATCATGAACATTCTATTAAAATGGTTACTTGCATAGTGGAGTCTTTTGTTTAGACATGTAGCTAGCTAGCTAAACAATGAACCATAATCCCAACTCATGATGTTACTACCCTGCAGGAATCTGTAGGTAGCTAACCAACCAAGTTCAACATTAGCTAGCTTAACATTAGGCTATAACTAGCAATGCAAATGGCTCTGGGATATAAATAATATTACTGCACAGATCATACACACAGACTATCCAGTATAACCCTCTCTACCTGGCACACAGAATATCCAGTATAACCCTCTACCTGGCACACAGAATATCCAGTATAACCCTCTACCTGGCACACGGAATATCCAGTATAAACCTCTACCTGGCACACAGAATATCCAGTATAACCCTCTACCTGACACACAGAATATCCAGTATAATCCTCTACCTGGCACACAGAATATCCAGTATAACCCTCTACCTGACACACAGAATATCCAGTATAACCCTCTACCTGGCACACAGAATATCTAGTATAACCCTCTACCTGGCACACAGAATATCCAGTATAACCCTCTACCTGGCACACAGAATATCCAGTATAACCCTCTACCTGGCACACAGAATACCCAGTATAACCCTCTACCTGGCACACAGACTATCCAGTATAACCCTCTACCTGGCACACAGAATATCCAGTATAACCCTCTACCTGGCACACAGAATATCCAGTATAACCCTCTACCTGGCACACAGAATATCCAGTATAACCCTCTACCTGGCACACAGAATATCCAGTATAACCCTCTACCTGGCACACAGAATACCCAGTATAACCCTCTACCTGGCACACAGAATACCCAGTATAACCCTCTACCTGGCACACAGACTATCCAGTCTAACCCTCTACCTGGCACACAGAATATCCAGTATAACCCTCTACCTGGCACACGGACTATCCAGTATAACCCTCTACCTCGTCTTTCATGAAGAGGATGTCTCCTGTATATCTGTATCGGCCCAATTCTGCTCTGTATGCATTATTTGGTGTTTTACGTTGTACACAGAGGATATTTTTGCCTGCAGAGTCTCAATTTGATGTTTGTCCCATTTTTGGAAATCTTGGTTGGTGAGCGGACCCCAGACCTCACAACCAAAATAGGCAATGGGTTGTATAACTGATTCAAGTATTTTTAGCCAGATCCTAATTGGTATGTTGAATTTTATGTTCCTTTTGATGGCATAGAAGGCCCTTCTTGCCTTGTCTCTCAGATCGTTCACAGCTTTGTGGAAGTTACCTGTGGCGCTGATGTTTAGGCCGAGGGATGTATCGTCTTTTTGTGTGCTCTCGGGCAACGGTGTCTAGATGGAAGTTGTATTTGTGGTCCTGGAAACTGGACTTATTTTGTCTTACTGAGATTTTACTCTCTCTCTCTTTTCACAGATATTCAAAGAAACCACTGTCGGGTCTAATATACCTCTTCCTGTGTATAGAAAAGAGGGGAGAGGGCATAAAAAAAGCGATGGAACAAAATATAGTGTTTTTTATACCCAACAATATTATGCTGACATGATCCCCCCCCCTGCCCCTTCTAATTCCTCACTCCGAAGTGCTTCCTCTGATAAACCGTTGTTGGGAAAAGGTTTATTTTTCTCCCCTCCCCCCCCTCTCCCCCCCTCCCCCCCTCTCTGTTTTAAAATCAGACCCACATTTCAGCACCTAATACCTCTCCTCTTGGAAACTGCCTGAGTAACAGGTCATTTGAAACGTAGGTTGATGATGCCTGATCCCTCTTGTATGTTCATATTACCGTAACGTATTCCAGCCATCGTTTACTTACCCCCGTGTGGAGATATACTGGAAATCGCTTCATAAAGGACCATACATTCTCATTATGGGGATTGGTCTTTTTTTTTTTTTTTTTACTAGCTGAGGAAATGTGTACTATTTCATGTAAAGGCATTATGTATATGTACTTAGATCTATTTTATTTTTTTAAAGATCCCAGGAAAACCAGCCACACTGTTACAAAACACGGTGTTGTAAATGGGTCGCAGACATCATGCTAACCACCCAGATACGATAGTATATTAACCACAACTATTCCCAGCCTCATTATAAAAACAGGCCCGTTATTATAGCTGTTAAATACGCCTGGTATGAGTTGGATTTACACCATTCTGCTCAATGTAACATGCAGTGAACCATACCCAGTATAACCCTCTACCTGGCACACAGAATATCCAGTATAACCCTCTACCTGGCACACAGAATATCCAGTATAACCCTCTACCTGGCACACAGAATATCCAGTATAACCCTCTACCTGGAACACAGAATATCCAGTATAACCCTCTACCTGGCACACAGAATATCCAGTATAACCCTCTACCTGGCACACAGAATATCCAGTATAAACCTCTACCTGGCACACAGAATATCCAGTATAACCCTCTACCTGGCACACAGACTATCCAGTATAACCCTCTACCTGGCACACAGAATATCCAGTATAACCCTCTACCTGGCACACAGAATATCCAGTATAACCCTCTACCTGACACACAGAATATCCAGTATAAGAGAGCTACATGTCTACTCTACACCAGGCCAGAGGGCTACATGTTCACTCTACACCAGGCCAGAGGGCTACATGTCCACTCTACATCAGGCCAGAGGGCTACATGTCCACTCTACACCAGGCCAGAGGGCTACATGTCCACTCTACACCAGGCCAGAGGGCTACATGTCTACTCTACACCAGGCCAGAGGGCTACTCCAGGCAAGAGGGCTACATGTCCACTCTACACCAGGCCAGAGGGCTACATGTCCACCCTACACCAGGCCAGAGGGCTACATGTTCACTCTACACCAGGCCAGAGGGCTACATGTTCACTCTACACCAGGCCAGAGGGCTACATGTCCACTCTACATCAGGCCAGAGGGCTACATGTCCACTCTACACCAGGCCAGAGGGCTACATGTCCACTCTACACCAGGCCAGAGGGCTACATGTCTACTCTACACCAGGTCAGAGGGCTACTCCAGGCAAGAGGGCTACATGTCCACTCTACACCAGGCCAGAGGGCTACATGTCCACCCTACACCAGGCCAGAGGGCTACATGTTCACTCTACACCAGGCCAGAGGGCTACATGTCCACTCTACATCAGGCCAGAGGGCTACATGTCCACTCTACACCAGGCCAGAGGGCTACATGTCCACTCTACACCAGGCCAGAGGGCTACATGTCTACTCTACACCAGGCCAGAGGGCTACTCCAGGCAAGAGGGCTACATGTCCACTCTACACCAGGCCAGAGGGCTACATGTCCACCCTACACCAGGCCAGAGGGCTACATGTCCACTCTACACCAGGCCAGAGGGCTACTCCAGGCCAGAGGGCTACATGTCCACTCTACGCCAGGCCAGAGGGCTACATGTCCACTCTACACCAGGCCAGAGGGCTACATGTCCACTCTACACCAGGCCAGAGGGCTACATGTCTACTCTACACCAGGCCAGAGGGCTACTCCAGGCCAGAGGGCTACATGTCCACTCTACACCAGGCCAGAGGGCTACTCCAGGCCAGAGGGCTACATGTCCACTCTACACCAGGCCAGAGGGCTACATGTCTACTCTACACCAGGCCAGAGGGCTACTCCAGGCAAGAGGGCTACATGTCCACTCTACACCAGGCCAGAGGGCTACATGTCCACTCTACACCAGGCCAGAGGGCTACACC
Source organism: Salvelinus alpinus (assembly GCF_045679555.1). Classification (NCBI taxonomy): domain Eukaryota; kingdom Metazoa; phylum Chordata; class Actinopteri; order Salmoniformes; family Salmonidae; genus Salvelinus; species Salvelinus alpinus. The sequence continues at coordinate 1,980,895 of NC_092104.1, read as the reverse complement.
AGGCCAGAGGGCTACATGTCCACTCTACACCAGGCCAGAGGGCTACATGTCCACTCTACACCAGGCCAGAGGGCTACATGTCCACTCTACACCAGGCCAGAGGGCTACTCCAGGCCAGAGGGCTACATGTCCACTCTACACCAGGCCAGAGGGCTACATGTCCACTCTACACCAGGCCAGAGGGCTACATCAGGCCAGAGGGCTACATGTCCACTCTACACCAGGCCAGAGGGCTACATGTCCACTCTACACCAGGCCAGAGGGCTACATGTCCACTCTACTCCAGGCCAGAGGGCTACTCCAGGCCAGAGGGCTACATGTCCACTCTACACCAGGCCAGAGGGCTACATGTCCACTCTACTCCAGGCCAGAGGGCTACATGTCCACTCTACTCCAGGCCAGAGGGCTACATGTCCACTCTACTCCAGGCCAGAGGGCTACATGTCCACTCTACTCCAGGCCAGAGGGCTACATGTCCACTCTACACCAGGCCAGAGGGCTACACCAGGCCAGAGGGCTACATGTCCACCTTACACCAGGCCAGAGGGCTACATGTCCACTCTACTCCAGGCCAGAGGGCTACATGTCTACTCTACTCCAGGCCAGAGGGCTACATGTCTACTCTACTCCAGGCCAGAGGGCTACCTGTCCACTCTACTCCAGGCCAGAGGGCTACATGTCCACTCTACACCAGGCCAGAGGGCTACATGTCCACTCTACTCCAGGCCAGAGGGCTACTCCAGGCCAGAGGGCTACATGTCTACTCTACTCCAGGCCAGAGGGCTATTCCAGGCCAGAGGGCTACATGTCCACTCTACTCCAGGCCAGAGGGCTACTCCAGGCCAGAGGGCTACATGTCCACTCTACTCCAGGCCAGAGGGCTATTCTAGGCCAGAGGGTTACATGTCCACTCTACTCCAGGCCAGAGGGCTACTCCAGGCCAGAGGGCTACATGTCTACTCTACTCCAGGCCAGAGGGCTACATGTCCACTCTACACCAGGCCAGAGGGCTACACCAGGCCAGAGGGCTACATGTCCACTCTACACCAGGCCAGACGGCTACACCATGCCAGAGGGCTACATGTCCACTCTACACCAGGCCAGAGGGCTACATGTCCACTCTACACCAGGCCAGAGGGCTACATGTCCACTCTACACCAGGCCAGAGGGCTACATGTCCACTCTACACCAGGCAAGAGGGCTACATGTCCACTCTACATCAGGCCAGAGGGCTACATGTCCACTCTACTCCAGGCCAGAGGGCTACACCAAGCCAGAGGGCTACATGTCCACTCTACACCAGGCCAGAGGGCTACATGTCCACTCTACTCCAGGCCAGAGGGCTACATGTCCACTCTACACCAAGCCAGAGGGCTACATGTCCACTCTACACCAGGCCAGAGGGCTACATGTCCACTCTACACCAGGCCAGAGGGCTACACCAGGCCAGAGGGCTACATGTCCACTCTACACCAGGCCAGAGGGCTACACCAGGCCAGAGGGCTACATGTCCACTCTACACCAGGCCAGAGGGCTACACCAGGCCGGAGGGCTACATGTCCACTCTACACCAGGCCAGAGGGCTACATGTCCACTCTACACCAGGCCAGAGGGCTACATGTCCACTCTACACCAGGCCAGAGGGCTACATGTCCACTCTACACCAGGCAAGAGGGCTACATGTCCACTCTACATCAGGCCAGAGGGCTACATGTCCACTCTACTCCAGGCCAGAGGGCTACACCAAGCCAGAGGGCTACATGTCCACTCTACACCAGGCCAGAGGGCTACATGTCCACTCTACTCCAGGCCAGAGGGCTACATGTCCACTCTACACCAGGCCAGAGGGCTACATGTCCACTCTACACCAGGCCAGAGGGCTACACCAGGCCAGAGGGCTACATGTCCACTCTACACCAGGCCAGAGGGCTACATGTCCACTCTACACCAGGCCAGAGGGCTACATGTCCACTCTACTCCAGGCCAGAGGGCTACATGTCTACTCTACTCCAGGCCAGAGGGCTACATGTCCACTCTACACCAGGCCAGAGGGCTACATGTCCACTCTACACCAGGCCAGAGGGCTACATGTCCACTCTACTCCAGGCCAGAGGGCTACTCCAGGCCAGAGGGCTACATGTCCACTCTACTCCAGGCCAGAGGGCTATTCCAGGCCAGAGGGCTACATGTCCACTCTACACCAGGCCAGAGGGCTACATGTCCACTCTACTCCAGGCCAGAGGGCTACATGTCTACTCTACTCCAGGCCAGAGGGCTACATGTCCACTCTACACCAGGCCAGAGGGCTACATGTCCACTCTACACCAGGCCAGAGGGCTACATGTCCACTCTACTCCAGGCCAGAGGGCTACTCCAGGCCAGAGGGCTACATGTCCACTCTACTCCAGGCCAGAGGGCTATTCCAGGCCAGAGGGCTACATGTCCACTCTACTCCAGGCCAGAGGGCTACATGTCTACTCTACTCCAGGCCAGAGGGCTACATGTCCACTCTACACCAGGCCAGAGGGCTACACCAGGCCAGAGGGCTACATGTCCACTCTACACCAGGCCAGAGGGCTACATGTCCACTCTACACCAGGCCAGAGGGCTACACCAGGCCAGAGGGCTACATGTCCACTCTACACCAGGCCAGAGGGCTACATGTCCACTCTACACCAGGCCAGAGGGCTACACCAGGCCAGAGGGCTACATGTCCACTCTACACCAGGCCAGAGGGCTACACCAGGCCAGAGGCCTACATGTCCACTCTACACCAGGCCAGAGGGCTACACCAGGCCAGAGGGCTACATGTCCACTCTACACCAAAACTATTTTGTCCTTCTCTTTTTTTCCTTTCTTTCATTTTATTTTTGACACCCGGCCGACCCTCTGGGCTGTTGAACCGCTCCTGAGTCCTGGCATTATCTTTGTAATCATCAGCAGAGCTCTCTAAAGCCTCTCTCTCTCTCTCTCTCTCTCTCAGCCTAACCTGCATTGTGATCTTTATTCATCTCCCGGTCATGTTGTGAAAGCTGTTCTGCTGCCAAAAGTCACACAAACAAAAGGTGCACCTGGGCAGCTTTGGCTTTTTTTTTTTTTTACCCTGGGGACGAAGTTCAGTTTTCTTGATCAAATCCAGGTCACACCTGCTCAGGATCCCTGAGGCACTCCATTGTTGGAGGTAGGAGGAATGACTCACATCTGAAATTGAAGGTGTTCCACACTACCCACCTGCTACACCCCTCACCCCACCACCACCACCACCCACAACCCACAACCCTCCACCTCATAACCTTTTTTGTTTTGTTTGTGGTGGGTGGGTGTTGGTGGGAGTTTTTGGGGTTTGTCAGATGTCGAGTGGCTCCATCAGACTGAAACACAGCCCATGACACCACAGGTGGTATTTCTTTGGTTTGGATGTACGTTTTTAGAGCTGTGAGGACATCTGTACTGTACGATCACTCCTGGCAGTGTGCATTTCTTTAAAAATAACTGACGAAAAAAATATAACAACCTATTTTTCCTGATGGAAACTGATGACGATAACGAGACAATATGCCCTGAAGAAAACGATAACTACCGTATAATAAATTACTTTCATTTTTGTTGACAAAAATGTAACGAGACGAAACTTCCACGTAAGACTAACGGACATTCAATTTGACATGACGCTCCTTCTCATCGGTCTTGTCCAATCAGCAGCGTGTTTGGCTTAGCAGAATTTTTAAAGCAATCCTCTCATTGGCTGATAACATCTTTCAGTTTCGCGTGCTGCTTGAGTTCAGTGAGTTGATCCAACTGTCCCACACACACAGCTACTAGGATGTCACTTCAATCACTCGTCTCTCTTTTGGACTGATGCCAGCCAGGTCACATCAATCACTCGTCTCTCTTTTGGACTGATGCCAGCCAGGTCACTTCAATCACTCGTCTCTCTTTTGAACGGATGCCAGCCAGGACACTTCAATCACTCGTCTCTCTTTTGATCGGATGCCAGCCAGGTCACTTCAATCACTCGTCTCTCTTTTGAACTGATGCCAGCCAGGACACTTCAATCACTCGTCTCTCTTTTGAACGGATGCCAGCCAGGTCACTTCAATCACTCGTCTCTCTTTTGAACTGATGCCAGCCAGGTCACTTCAATCACTCGTCTCTCTTTTGGACTGATGCCAGCCAGGTCACTTCAATCACTCGTCTCTCTTTTGAACGGATGCCAGCCAGGTCACTTCAATCACTCGTCTCTCTTTTGAACTGATGCCAGCCAGGTCACTTCAATCACTCGTCTCTCTTTTGAACGGATGCCAGCCAGGACACTTCAATCACTCGTCTCTCTTTTGAACTGATGCCAGCCAGGACACTTCAATCACTCGTCTCTCTTTTGAACGGATGCCAGCCAGGACACTTCAATTAGAGACATTCATGTCTTTGACACTCTTTGTTTTCATAAAGGCCATTTTTGCTCTGATCACATCAGAAGCTCTATTTTGCCATGTGTGTTAGTAGCCTAGTGGTTAGAGCGTTGGACTAGTAACTGAAAGGTTGCAAGATCGAATCCCTGAGCTGACAAGGTATAAATCTGTGGTTCTGCCCCTGAACAAGGCAGTTAACCCACTGTTCCTAGGCCGTCATTGAAAATAAGAATTTGTTCTTAACTGACTTGCCTCGTTAAATAAAGGTTAAATATATATAATCTCATCTGATGTTGCCGCTCTCACGGTACGCTAACCCAACCCAAATCTCACGGTACGCTAACCCAACCCAAATCTCACAGTACACTAACCCAACCCAAATCTCACGGTACGCTAACCCAACCCAAATCTCACGGTACGCTAACCCAACCCAAATCTCACGGTACACTAACCCAACCCAAATCTCACGGTACACTAACCCAACCCAAATCTCACGGTACACTAACCCAACCCAAATCTCACGGTACACTAACCCAACCCAAATCTCACAGTACACTAACCCAACCCAAATCTCACGGTACACTAACCCAACCCAAATCTCACGGTACACTAACCCAACCCAAATCTCACAGTACACTAACCCAACCCAAATCTCACGGTACACTAACCCAACCCAAATCTCACGGTACGCTAACCCAACCCAAATCTCACGGTACGCTAACCCAACCCAAATCTCACGGTACACTAACCCAACCCAAATCTCACAGTACACTAACCCAACCCAAATCTCACGGTACACTAACCCAACCCAAATCTCACGGTACACTAACCCAACCCAAATCTCACAGTACACTAACCCAACCCAAATGGTACACTAACCCAACCCAAATCTCACGGTACGCTAACCCAACCCAAATCTCACGGTACACTAACCCAACCCAAATCTCACGGTACACTAACCCAACCCAAATCTCACGGTACACTAACCCAACCCAAATCTCACAGTACACTAACCCAACCCAAATCTCACGGTACACTAACCCAACCCAAATCTCACGGTACACTAACCCAACCCAAATCTCACGGTACACTAACCCAACCCAAATCTCACAGTACACTAACCCAACCCAAATCTCACGGTACACTAACCCAACCCAAATCTCACGGTACACTAACCCAACCCAAATCTCACAGTACACTAACCCAACCCAAATCTCACGGTACACTAACCCAACCCAAATCTCACGGTACGCTAACCCAACCCAAATCTCACGGTACGCTAACCCAACCCAAATCTCACAGTACACTAACCCAACCCAAATCTCACAGTACACTAACCCAACCCAAATCTCACGGTACACTAACCCAACCCAAATCTCACGGTACACTAACCCAACCCAAATCTCACGGTACACTAACCCAACCCAAATCTCACAGTACACTAACCCAACCCAAATCTCACGGTACACTAACCCAACCCAAATCTCACAGTACACTAACCCAACCCAAATCTCACGGTACACTAACCCAACCCAAATCTCACAGTACACTAACCCAACCCAAATCTCACGGTACACTAACCCAACCCAAATCTCACGGTACGCTAACCCAACCCAAATCTCACGGTACGCTAACCCAACCCAAATCTCACAGTACACTAACCCAACCCAAATCTCACAGTACACTAACCCAACCCAAATCTCACGGTACACTAACCCAACCCAAATCTCACGGTACGCTAACCCAACCCAAATCTCACAGTACACTAACCCAACCCAAATCTCACGGTACACTAACCCAACCCAAATCTCACGGTACGCTAACCCAACCCAAATCTCACGGTACGCTAACCCAACCCAAATCTCACGGTACACTAACCCAACCCAAATCTCACGGTACACTAACCCAACCCAAATCTCACGGTACACTAACCCAACCCAAATCTCACGGTACACTAACCCAACCCAAATCTCACGGTACGCTAACCCAACCCAAATCTCACGGTACACTAACCCAACCCAAATCTCACGGTACACTAACCCAACCCAAATCTCACGGTACACTAACCCAACCCAAATCTCACAGTACACTAACCCAACCCAAATCTCACGGTACACTAACCCAACCCAAATCTCACGGTACACTAACCCAACCCAAATCTCACAGTACACTAACCCAACCCAAATCTCACGGTACACTAACCCAACCCAAATCTCACGGTACGCTAACCCAACCCAAATCTCACGGTACGCTAACCCAACCCAAATCTCACAGTACACTAACCCAACCCAAATCTCACAGTACACTAACCCAACCCAAATCTCACGGTACACTAACCCAACCCAAATCTCACGGTACACTAACCCAACCCAAATCTCACGGTACACTAACCCAACCCAAATCTCACAGTACACTAACCCAACCCAAATCTCACGGTACACTAACCCAACCCAAATCTCACAGTACACTAACCCAACCCAAATCTCACGGTACACTAACCCAACCCAAATCTCACAGTACACTAACCCAACCCAAATCTCACGGTACACTAACCCAACCCAAATCTCACGGTACGCTAACCCAACCCAAATCTCACGGTACGCTAACCCAACCCAAATCTCACAGTACACTAACCCAACCCAAATCTCACAGTACACTAACCCAACCCAAATCTCACGGTACACTAACCCAACCCAAATCTCACGGTACGCTAACCCAACCCAAATCTCACAGTACACTAACCCAACCCAAATCTCACGGTACACTAACCCAACCCAAATCTCACGGTACGCTAACCCAACCCAAATCTCACGGTACGCTAACCCAACCCAAATCTCACAGTACACTAACCCAACCCAAATCTCACAGTACACTAACCCAACCCAAATCTCACGGTACACTAACCCAACCCAAATCTCACGGTACGCTAACCCAACCCAAATCGTATGCTAACCCAACCCAAATCTCACGGTACACTAACCCAACCCAAATCTCACAGTACACTAACCCAACCCAAATCTCACGGTACACTAACCCAACCCAAATCTCACGGTACGCTAACCCAACCCAAATCGTATGCTAACCCAACCCAAATCTCACGGTACGCTAACCCAACCCAAATCGTACACTAACCCAACCCAAATCTCACGGTACGCTAACCCAACCCAAATCGTATGCTAACCCAACCCAAATCTCACGGTACACTAACCCAACCCAAATCTCACAGTACACTAACCCAACCCAAATCTCACGGTACACTAACCCAACCCAAATCTCACGGTACGCTAACCCAACCCAAATCGTATGCTAACCCAACCCAAATCTCACGGTACACTAACCCAACCCAAATCTCACAGTACACTGACCCAACCCAAATCTCACGGTACACTAACCCAACCCAAATCTCACAGTACACTAACCCAACCCAAATCTCACGGTACACTAACCCAACCCAAATCTCACAGTACACTAACCCAACCCAAATCTCACGGTACACTAACCCAACCCAAATCTCACGGTACGCTAACCCAACCCAAATCGTATGCTAACCCAACCCAAATCTCACGGTACACTAACCCAACCCAAATCTCACAGTACACTAACCCAACCCAAATCTCACGGTACGCTAACCCAACCCAAATCGTATGCTAACCCAACCCAAATCTCACGGTACACTAACCCAACCCAAATCTCACAGTACACTAACCCAACCCAAATCTCACGGTACACTAACCCAACCCAAATCTCACGGTACGCTAACCCAACCCAAATCGTATGCTAACCCAACCCAAATCTCACGGTACGCTAACCCAACCCAAATCGTACACTAACCCAACCCAAATCTCACGGTACGCTAACCCAACCCAAATCGTATGCTAACCCAACCCAAATCTCACGGTACACTAACCCAACCCAAATCTCACAGTACACTAACCCAACCCAAATCTCACGGTACACTAACCCAACCCAAATCTCACGGTACGCTAACCCAACCCAAATCGTATGCTAACCCAACCCAAATCTCAAGGTACACTAACCCAACCCAAATCTCACAGTACACTAACCCAACCCAAATCTCACGGTACACTAACCCAACCCAAATCTCACGGTACGCTAACCCAACCCAAATCGTATGCTAACCCAACCCAAATCTCACGGTACGCTAACCCAACCCAAATCGTATGCTAACCCAACCCAAATCTCACGGTACGCTAACCCAACCCAAATCGTATGCTAACCCAACCCAAATCTCACGGTACGCTAACCCAACCCAAATCGTATGCTAACCCAACCCAAATCTCACGGTACGCTAACCCAACCCAAATCGTATGCTAACCCAACCCAAATCTCACGGTATGCTAACCCAACCCAAATCGTATGCTAACCCAACCCAAATCTCACGGTACGTTAACCCAACCCAAATCTCACGGTACATTAACCCAACCCAAATCTCACGGTACGCTAACCCAACCCAAATTGTATGCTAACCCAACCCAAATCTCACGGTATGCTAACACAACCCAAATCTCACGGTACGCTAACCCAACCCAAATCTCACGGTATGCTAACACAACCCAAATCTCACGGTACGCTAACCCAACCCAAATCTCACGGTGCTTTAACAACCCAAATCTCACGGTACGTTAACCCAACCCAAATCTCACGGTACATTAACCCAACCCAAATCTCACAGTACGCTAACCCAACCCAAATTGTATGCTAACCCAACCCAAATCTCACGGTACATTAACCCAACCCAAATCTCACGGTACGCTAACCCAACCCAAATCTCACGGTACGTTAACCCAACCCAAATGGTATGCTAACCCAACCCAAATCTCACGGTATGCTAACCCAACCCAAATCTCACGGTACGCTAACCCAACCCAAATCTCACGGTACGCTAACCCAACCCAAATCTCACGATGCGTTAACCCTAACCCACATGCTTTTCTCATCTCGTGTTTCTCATTCTCCACTTTGAGTCAGGAGAGATTGACATGCGTATTATTAATATTAGCTCTCTGTGTACATTTAAGGGCCAGCCGTGCTGCCCTGTTCTGAGACAATTGTAATTTTCTTAATTCCCTCTTTGTGGCACCTGACCACATGACTGAACAGTAGTCCAGGTGCGACAAAACTAGGGCCTGTAGGACCTGCCTTGTTGACAGTGTTGTTAAGAAGGTAGAAACTAGGGCCTGTAGTACCTGCCTTGTTGATAGTGTTGTTAAGAAGGTAGAAACTAGGGCCTGTAGGACCTGCCTTGTTGATAGTGTTGTTAAGAAGGTAGAAACTAGGGCCTGTAGGACCTGCCTTGTTGATAGTGTTGTTAAGAAGGTAGAAACTAGGGCCTGTAGGACCTGCCTTGTTGATAGTGCTGTTAAGAAGGTAGAAACTAGGGTCTGTAGGACCTGCCTTGTTGATAGTGTTGTTAAGAAGGTAGAAACTAGGGCCTGTAGGACCTGCCTTGTTGATAGTGTTGTTAGGAAGGTAGAAACTAGGGCCTGTAGGACCTGCCTTGTTGACAGTGTTGTTAAGAAGGTAGAAACTAGGGCCTGTAGGACCTGCACTACACTACACTACACAGCACTACACTACACTACATCAATACACTACACCACTACACTACACTACACACCACTACACCACTACACCACTACACTACCCTACACTATACTACTATACACTATACTACCCTACACTACACTACCCTACAGAGACACAGAGTCGTAAATTCAGGTTAGGACTCGGAACAGTCCATCTTCCATGTAACCATATTTCCTTATTTTATGAATGTGTCAGTTGGAGGTTCTGTATATCACTCCCCAACCCTTTGGAGGTTCTGTGTATCACTCCCCAACCCTTTGGAGGTTCTGTGTATCACTCCCCAACCCTTTGGAGGTTCTGTGTATCACTCCCCAACCCTTTGGAGGTTCTGTGTATCACTCCCCAACCCTTTGGAGGTTATGTGTATCACTCCCCAACCCTTTGGAGGTTCTGTGTATCACTCCCCAACCCTTTGGAGGTTCTGTGTATCACTCCCCAACCCTTTGGAGGTTCTGTGTATCACTCCCCAACCCTTTGGAGGTTCTGTGTATCACTCTCCAGCCCTTTGGAGGTTCTGTGTATCACTCCCCAACCCTTTGGAGGTTCTGTGTATCACTCTCCAACCCTTTGGAGGTTCTGTGTATCCCTCCCCAACCCTTTGGAGGTTCTGTGTATCACTCCCCAACCCTTTGGAGGTTCTGTGTATCACTCCCCAACCCTTTGGAGGTTATGTGTATCACTCCCCAACCCTTTGGAGGTTATGTGTATCACTCTCCAACCCTTTGGAGGTTCTGTGTATCACTCCCCAACCCTTTGGAGGTTCTGTGTATCACTCTCCAACCCTTTGGAGGTTCTGTGTATCACTCCCCAACCCTTTGGAGGTTCTGTGTATCACTCCCCAACCCTTTGGAGGTTCTGTGTATCACTCCCCAACCCTTTGGAGATTCTGTGTATCACTCCCCAACCCTTTCAGGCCAGTCAGTCAGCCAGTTGGTTTTTGCTCTGTCCCTGTCTCTACACAAAGGAAGTGTTTGTATTTGGTCTGTGGCCCCAGAGCCAGCGCTGTATTGATGAGGCCCCCCCATGCACCACCGCCGCCCTGCCGCATAGCAGCGTTAATAAGGTGGTCAGTCATGCAGCCCGGCGATCAAGTTTAACATTGAAATGAAAGAGGAATTCCCAGCCCTATTGCGTTACAGTCTGGGTGCGCGTGTGGGTGTCCCGCTGCCCAGTCCAATTGCGCTACACTTTGTGTATGTTTGTGTGTGTGTGTGTGTGTCTATGTGTGTGTGTGTGTTCCACTGGCCAGTCCCTTTATCCTTGTCATGGGCAGTAAAACAACAATAGGCAGTTGATTTCAAAGCGCCAGGCAGGTAGACAAAGGAGAGGAGGGAAATAGGCCTGCAGGGTGATCACATGTCTGAGTCCCTAATGGCACCCTACATAGCGCTATACTTTTGACGAGAGACCTTGACTTGAGGTTGCCATTTGGGACACAGAGCTTCAAATTGAATGGTGTTCAGAGCTGTGGGGAGATGGGTGGGGATACAGCCCCAGTCCCATCAGGCAGACACCAAATATCAACAAGACTAGTCCCACCAGGTAGACACCATATTTTTTTAATGCATTTGTTTTATTTAACTAGGCAAGTCAGTTAAGAACAATTCTTATTTTCAATGACGGCCTAGGAACAGTGGGGTTAACTGCCTTGTTCAGGGGCAGAACAACAGATGTTTACCTTGTCAGCTTAGAGATTCGATCTAGCAACCTTTTGGATCCTGGCCCAACACTCTAACCACTAGGCTACCTGCCTCCCCAAATATATCAGCCCATATATCAAACAGTCCCACCAGGTAGACACCATATATCAACCAGTCCCACCAGGTAGACACCATATATCAACCAGTCCAGTCCCAGCAGGTAGACACCAAATATCAAGCAGTCCCACCAGGTAGACACCATATATCCACCAGTCCAGTCCCTCCAGGTAGACACCATATATCAACCAGATCCACCAGGTAGACACCATATATCAACCAGTCCAGTCCCACCAGGTAGACACCATATATCAACCAGTCCCACCAGGTAGACACCATATATCAACCAGTCCCACCAGGTAGACACCATATATCAACCAGTCCAATCAGGTAGACACCAGTCCAGTCCCTCCAGGTAGACACCATATATCAACAAGTCCCTCCAGGTAGACACCATATATCAACCAGTCCCACCAGGTAGACACCATATATCCACCAGTCCAGTCCCTCCATGTAGACACCATATATCAACCAGTCCCACCAGGTAGATACCATATATCCACCAGTCCAGTCCCACCAGGTAGACACCATATATCAACCAGTCCAGACCCACCAGGTAGACACCATATATCAACCAGTCCCACCAGGAAGACACCATATATCAACCAGTCCAGACCCACCAGGTAGACACCATATATCAACCAGTCCCTCCAGGTAGACACCATATATCAACCAGTCCAGTCCCACCAGGTAGACACCATATATCAACCAGTCCCACCAGGTAGACACCATATATCAACCAGTCCCACCAGGTAGACACCATATATCAACCAGTCCAGTCCCATCAGGCAGACACCAAATATCAACAAGACTAGTCCCACCAGGTAGACACCATATTTTTTTAATGCATTTGTTTTATTTAACTAGGCAAGTCAGTTAAGAACAATTCTTATTTTCAATGACGGCCTAGGAACAGTGGGGTTAACTGCCTTGTTCAGGGGCAGAACAACAGATGTTTACCTTGTCAGCTTAGAGATTCGATCTAGCAACCTTTTGGATCCTGGCCCAACACTCTAACCACTAGGCTACCTGCCTCCCCAAATATATCAGCCCATATATCAAACAGTCCCACCAGGTAGACACCATATATCAACCAGTCCCACCAGGTAGACACCATATATCAACCAGTCCAGTCCCAGCAGGTAGACACCAAATATCAAGCAGTCCCACCAGGTAGACACCATATATCCACCAGTCCAGTCCCTCCAGGTAGACACCATATATCAACCAGATCCACCAGGTAGACACCATATATCAACCAGTCCAGTCCCACCAGGTAGACACCATATATCAACCAGTCCCACCAGGTAGACACCATATATCAACCAGTCCCACCAGGTAGACACCATATATCAACCAGTCCAATCAGGTAGACACCAGTCCAGTCCCTCCAGGTAGACACCATATATCAACAAGTCCCTCCAGGTAGACACCATATATCAACCAGTCCCACCAGGTAGACACCATATATCCACCAGTCCAGTCCCTCCATGTAGACACCATATATCAACCAGTCCCACCAGGTAGATACCATATATCCACCAGTCCAGTCCCACCAGGTAGACACCATATATCAACCAGTCCAGACCCACCAGGTAGACACCATATATCAACCAGTCCCACCAGGAAGACACCATATATCAACCAGTCCAGACCCACCAGGTAGACACCATATATCAACCAGTCCCTCCAGGTAGACACCATATATCAACCAGTCCAGTCCCACCAGGTAGACACCATATATCAACCAGTCCCACCAGGTAGACACCATATATCAACCAGTCCCACCAGGTAGACACCATATATCAACCAGTCCAGTCCCATCAGGCAGACACCAAATATCAACAAGACTAGTCCCACCAGGTAGACACCATATTTTTTTAATGCATTTGTTTTATTTAACTAGGCAAGTCAGTTAAGAACAATTCTTATTTTCAATGACGGCCTAGGAACAGTGGGGTTAACTGCCTTGTTCAGGGGCAGAACAACAGATGTTTACCTTGTCAGCTTAGAGATTCGATCTAGCAACCTTTTGGATCCTGGCCCAACACTCTAACCACTAGGCTACCTGCCTCCCCAAATATATCAGCCCATATATCAAACAGTCCCACCAGGTAGACACCATATATCAACCAGTCCCACCAGGTAGACACCATATATCAACCAGTCCAGTCCCAGCAGGTAGACACCAAATATCAAGCAGTCCCACCAGGTAGACACCATATATCCACCAGTCCAGTCCCTCCAGGTAGACACCATATATCAACCAGTCCCACCAGGTAGACCATATATCAACCAGTCCAGTCCCACCAGGTATACACCATATATCAACCAGTCCCACCAGGTAGACACCATATATCAACCAGTCCCACCAGGTAGACACCATATATCACCACACCAGTCCAGTCCCTCCAGGTAGACACCATATATCAACCAGTCCCACCAGGTAGACACCATATATCAACCAGTCCCACCAGGTAGACACCATATATCCACCAGTCCAGTCCCTCCATGTAGACACCATATATCAACCAGTCCCACCAGGTAGATACCATATATCCACCAGTCCAGTCCCACCAGGTAGACACCATATATCAACCAGTCCAGACCCACCAGGTAGACACCATATATCAACCAGTCCCACCAGGAAGACACCATATATCAACCAGTCCAGTCCCACCAGGTAGACACCATATATCAACCAGTCCCTCCAGGTAGACACCATATATCAACCAACCAGTCCCACCAGGTAGACACCATATATCAACCAGTCCCACCAGGTAGACACCATATATCAACCAGTCCCACCAGGTAGACACCATATATCACCAGTTCCTCCAGGTAGACACCATATATAAACCAGACAAAGTGCATGTCATGGTGTTAGATTGTATATCCTCAGTCTTTTGTCATGGTGTTAGATTGTATATCCTCAGTGTGTTGTCATGGTGTTAGATTGTATATCCTCAGTCTGTTGTCTTGGTGTTAGATTGTATATCCTCAGTCTGTTGTCATGGTGTTAGATTGTATATCCTCAGTCTGTTGTCATGGTGTTAGATTGTATATCCTCAGTCTGTTGTCATGGTGTTAGAATGTATATCCTCAGTCTGTTGTCATGGTGTTAGAATGTATATCCTCAGTGTGTTGTCATGGTGTTAGACTGTATATCCTCAGTCTGTTGTCATGGTGTTAGCATGTATATCCTCAGTCTGTTGTCATGGTGTTAGAATGTATATTCTCAGTCTGTTGTCATGGTGTTAGAATGTATATCCTCAGTCTGTTGTCATGGTGTTAGAATGTATGTCCTCAGTCTGTTGTAATGGTGTTAGAATGTATATCCTCAGTCTGTTGTCATGGTGTTAGAATGTATATCCTCTGTCGTTGCCATGCTGTTAGAATGTATATCCTCAGTCTGTTGTCATGGTGTTAGAATGTATATCCTCAGTCTGTTGTCATGGTGTTAGAATGTATATCCTCAGTCTGTTGTCATGGTGTTAGAATGTATATCCTCAGTGTGTTGTCATGGTGTTAGAATGTATATCCTCAGTCTGTTGTCATGGTGTTAGAATGTATATCCTCAGTCTGTTGTCATGGTGTTAGAATGTATATCCTCAGTCTGTTGTCATGGTGTTAGAATGGAAATCTTCAGTCTGTTGTCATGGTGTTAGAATGTATATCCTCAGTCTGTTGTCATGGTGTTAGAATGTATATCCTCAGTCTGTTGTCATGGTGTTAGAATGTATATCCTCAGTCTGTTGTCATGGTGTTAGAATGTATATCCTCAGTCTGTTGTCATGGTGTTAGAATGTATATCCTCAGTCTGTTGTCATGGTGTTAGAATGTATATCCTCAGTCTGTTGTCATGGTGTTAGAATGTATATCCTCAGTGTGTTGTCATGGTGTTAGAATGTATATCCTCAGTGTGTTGTCATGGTGTTAGAATGTATATCCTCAGTCTGTTGTCATGGTGTTAGAATGTATATCCTCAGTCTGTTGTCATGGTGTTAGAATGTATATCCTCAGTCTGTTGTCATGGTGTTAGAATGTATGTCCTCAGTCTGTTGTAATGGTGTTAGAATGTATATCCTCAGTCTGTTGTCATGGTGTTAGAATGTATATCCTCAGTCTGTTGTCATGGTGTTAGAATGTATATCCTCAGTCTGTTGTCATGGTGTTAGAATGTATATCCTCAGTGTGTTGTCATGGTGTTAGAATGTATATCCTCAGTCTGTTGTCATGGTGTTAGATTGTATATCCTCAGTCTGTTGTCATGGTGTTAGAATGTATATCCTCAGTCTGTTGTCATGGTGTTAGAATGTATATCCTCAGTGTGTTGTCATGGTGTTAGAATGTATATCCTCAGTCTGTTGTCATGGTGTTAGAATGTATATCCTCAGTCTGTTGTCATGGTGTTAGAATGTATATCCTCAGTCTGTTGTCATGGTGTTAGAATGTATATCCTCAGTGTGTTGTCATGGTGTTAGAATGTATATCCTCAGTCTGTTGTCATGGTGTTAGAATGTATGTCCTCAGTCTGTTGTAATGGTGTTAGAATGTATATCCTCAGTCTGTTGTCATGGTGTTAGAATGTATATCCTCAGTCTGTTGTCATGGTGTTAGAAGGTATATCCTCAGTCTGTTGTCATGGTGTTAGAATGTATATCCTCAGTCTGTTGTCATGGTGTTAGAATGTATATCCTCAGTGTGTTGTCATGGTGTTAGAGTGTATATCCTCAGTCTGTTGTCATGGTGTTAGAATGTATATCCTCAGTCTGTTGTCATGGTGTTAGAATGTATATCCTCAGTCTGTTGTCATGGTGTTAGAATGTATATCCTCAGTGTGTTGTCATGGTGTTAGAACGTATATCCTCAGTCTGTTGTCATGGTGTTAGAATGTATATCCTCAGTCTGTTGTCATGGTGTTAGAATGTATATCCTCAGTCTGTTGTCATGGTGTTAGAATGTATATCCTCAGTCTGTTGTAATGGTGTTAGAATGTATATCCTCAGTCTGTTGTCATGGTGTTAGAATGTATATCCTCTGTCGTTGCCATGCTGTTAGAATGTGTATCCTCAGTGTGTTGTCATGGTGTTAGAATGTATATCCTCAGTCTCTTGTCATGGTGTTAGAATGTATATCCTCAGTGTGTTGCCATGGTGTTAGAATGTATATCCTCAGTGTGTTGTCATGGTGTTAGAATGTATATCCTCAGTGTGTTGTCATGGTGTTAGATTGTATATCCTCAGTCTGTTGTCATGGTGTTAGAATGTATATCCTCAGTGTGTTGTCATGGTGTTAGATTGTATATCCTCAGTCTGTTGTCATGGTGTTAGATTGTATATCCTCAGTCTGTTGTCATGGTGTTAGAATGTATATCCTCAGTGTGTTGTCATGGTGTTAGAATGTATATCCTCAGTGTGTTGTCATGGTGTTAGATTATATATCCTCAGTCTGTTGTCATGGTGTTAGAATGTATATCCTCAGTGTGTTGTCATGGTGTTAGAATGTATATCCTCAGTCTGTTGTCATGGTGTTAGAATGTATATCCTCAGTGTGTTGTCATGGTGTTAGAATGTATATCCTCAGTGTTTTGTCATGGTGTTAGATTGTATATCCTCAGTCTGTTGTCATGGTGTTAGAATGTATATCCTCAGTCTGTTGTCATGGTGAGAGATTGTATATCCTCAGTCTGTTGTCATGGTGTTAGAATGTATATCCCCAGTGTGTTGTCATGGTGTTAGAATGTATATCCTCAGTCTGTTGTCATGGTGTTAGATTGTATATCCTCAGTCTGTTGTCATGGTGTTAGAATGTATATCGTCAGTGTGTTGTCATGGTGTTAGAATGTATATCCTCCGTGTGTTGTCATGTTGTTAGAATGTATATCCTCAGTCTGTTGTCATGGTGTTAGATTGTATATCCTCAGTCTGTTGTCATGGTGTTAGAATGTATATTCTCAGTGTGTTGTCATGGTGTTAGAATGTATATCCTCAGTGTGTTGTCATGGTGTTAGAATGTATATCCTCAGTGTGTTGTCATGGTGTTAGAATGTATATCCTCAGTCTGTTGTCATGGTGTTAGAATGTATATCCTCAGTCTGTTGTCATGGTGTTAGAATGTATATCCTCAGTCTGTTGTCATGGTGTTAGAATGTATGTCCTCAGTCTGTTGTAATGGTGTTAGAATGTATATCCTCAGTCTGTTGTCATGGTGTTAGAATGTATATCCTCAGTCTGTTGTCATGGTGTTAGAATGTATATCCTCAGTCTGTTGTCATGGTGTTAGAATGTATATCCTCAGTGTGTTGTCATGGTGTTAGAATGTATATCCTCAGTCTGTTGTCATGGTGTTAGATTGTATATCCTCAGTCTGTTGTCATGGTGTTAGAATGTATATCCTCAGTCTGTTGTCATGGTGTTAGAATGTATATCCTCAGTGTGTTGTCATGGTGTTAGAATGTATATCCTCAGTCTGTTGTCATGGTGTTAGAATGTATATCCTCAGTCTGTTGTCATGGTGTTAGAATGTATATCCTCAGTCTGTTGTCATGGTGTTAGAATGTATATCCTCAGTGTGTTGTCATGGTGTTAGAATGTATATCCTCAGTCTGTTGTCATGGTGTTAGAATGTATGTCCTCAGTCTGTTGTAATGGTGTTAGAATGTATATCCTCAGTCTGTTGTCATGGTGTTAGAATGTATATCCTCAGTCTGTTGTCATGGTGTTAGAAGGTATATCCTCAGTCTGTTGTCATGGTGTTAGAATGTATATCCTCAGTCTGTTGTCATGGTGTTAGAATGTATATCCTCAGTGTGTTGTCATGGTGTTAGAGTGTATATCCTCAGTCTGTTGTCATGGTGTTAGAATGTATATCCTCAGTCTGTTGTCATGGTGTTAGAATGTATATCCTCAGTCTGTTGTCATGGTGTTAGAATGTATATCCTCAGTGTGTTGTCATGGTGTTAGAACGTATATCCTCAGTCTGTTGTCATGGTGTTAGAATGTATATCCTCAGTCTGTTGTCATGGTGTTAGAATGTATGTCCTCAGTCTGTTGTAATGGTGTTAGAATGTATATCCTCAGTCTGTTGTCATGGTGTTAGAATGTATATCCTCTGTCGTTGCCATGCTGTTAGAATGTGTATCCTCAGTGTGTTGTCATGGTGTTAGAATGTATATCCTCAGTCTCTTGTCATGGTGTTAGAATGTATATCCTCAGTGTGTTGCCATGGTGTTAGAATGTATATCCTCAGTGTGTTGTCATGGTGTTAGAATGTATATCCTCAGTGTGTTGTCATGGTGTTAGATTGTATATCCTCAGTCTGTTGTCATGGTGTTAGAATGTATATCCTCAGTGTGTTGTCATGGTGTTAGATTGTATATCCTCAGTCTGTTGTCATGGTGTTAGATTGTATATCCTCAGTCTGTTGTCATGGTGTTAGAATGTATATCCTCAGTGTGTTGTCATGGTGTTAGAATGTATATCCTCAGTGTGTTGTCATGGTGTTAGATTGTATATCCTCAGTCTGTTGTCATGGTGTTAGAATGTATATCCTCAGTGTGTTGTCATGGTGTTAGAATGTATATCCTCAGTCTGTTGTCATGGTGTTAGAATGTATATCCTCAGTGTGTTGTCATGGTGTTAGAATGTATATCCTCAGTGTTTTGTCATGGTGTTAGATTGTATATCCTCAGTCTGTTGTCATGGTGTTAGAATGTATATCCTCAGTCTGTTGTCATGGTGAGAGATTGTATATCCTCAGTCTGTTGTCATGGTGTTAGAATGTATATCCCCAGTGTGTTGTCATGGTGTTAGAATGTATATCCTCAGTCTGTTGTCATGGTGTTAGATTGTATATCCTCAGTCTGTTGTCATGGTGTTAGAATGTATATCGTCAGTGTGTTGTCATGGTGTTAGAATGTATATCCTCCGTGTGTTGTCATGTTGTTAGAATGTATATCCTCAGTCTGTTGTCATGGTGTTAGATTGTATATCCTCAGTCTGTTGTCATGGTGTTAGAATGTATATTCTCAGTGTGTTGTCATGGTGTTAGAATGTATATCCTCAGTGTGTTGTCATGGTGTTAGAATGTATATCCTCAGTGTGTTGTCATGGTGTTAGAATGTATATCCTCAGTCTGTTGTCATGGTGTTAGATTGTATATCCTCAGTCTGTTGTCATGGTGTTAGAATGTATACCCTCAGTGTGTTGTCATGGTGTTAGAATGTATATCCTCAGTCTGTTGTCATGGTGTTAGATTGTATATCCTCAGTCTGTTGTCATGGTGTTAGAATGTATATCCTCAGTGTGTTGTCATGGTGTTAGAATGTATATCCTCAGTGTGTTGTCATGGTGTTAGATTGTATATCCTCAGTCTGTTGTCATGGTGTTAGAATGTATATCCTCAGTCTGTTGTCATGGTGTTAGAATGTATATCCTCAGTCTGTTGTCATGGTGTTAGAATGTATGTCCTCAGTCTGTTGTAATGGTGTTAGAATGTATATCCTCAGTCTGTTGTCATGGTGTTAGAATGTATATCCTCTGTCATTGCCATGCTGTTAGAATGTGTATCCTCAGTGTGTTGTCATGGTGTTAGAATGTATATCCTCAGTCTCTTGTCATGGTGTTAGAATGTATATCCTCAGTGTGTTGCCATGGTGTTAGAATGTATATCCTCAGTGTGTTGTCATGGTGTTAGAATGTATATCCTCAGTGTGTTGTCATGGTGTTAGATTGTATATCCTCAGTCTGTTGTCATGGTGTTAGAATGTATATCCTCAGTGTGTTGTCATGGTGTTAGATTGTATATCCTCAGTCTGTTGTCATGGTGTTAGATTGTATATCCGCAGTCTGTTGTCATGGTGTTAGAATGTATATCCTCAGTGTGTTGTCATGGTGTTAGAATGTATATCCTCAGTGTGTTGTCATGGTGTTAGATTATATATCCTCAGTCTGTTGTCATGGTGTTAGAATGTATATCCTCAGTGTGTTGTCATGGTGTTAGAATGTATATCCTCAGTCTGTTGTCATGGTGTTAGAATGTATATCCTCAGTGTGTTGTCATGGTGTTAGAATGTATATCCTCAGTGTTTTGTCATGGTGTTAGATTGTATATCCTCAGTCTGTTGTCATGGTGTTAGAATGTATATCCTCAGTCTGTTGTCATGGTGAGAGATTGTATATCCTCAGTCTGTTGTCATGGTGTTAGAATGTATATCCCCAGTGTGTTGTCATGGTGTTAGAATGTATATCCTCAGTCTGTTGTCATGGTGTTAGATTGTATATCCTCAGTCTGTTGTCATGGTGTTAGAATGTATATCCTCAGTGTGTTGTCATGGTGTTAGAATGTATATCCTCCGTGTGTTGTCATGTTGTTAGAATGTATATCCTCAGTCTGTTGTCATGGTGTTAGATTGTATATCCTCAGTCTGTTGTCATGGTGTTAGAATGTATATTCTCAGTGTGTTGTCATGGTGTTAGAATGTATATCCTCAGTGTGTTGTCATGGTGTTAGAATGTATATCCTCAGTGTGTTGTCATGGTGTTAGAATGTATATCCTCAGTCTGTTGTCATGGTGTTAGATTGTATATCCTCAGTCTGTTGTCATGGTGTTAGAATGTATATCCTCAGTGTGTTGTCATGGTGTTAGAATGTATATCCTCAGTCTGTTGTCATGGTGTTAGATTGTATATCCTCAGTCTGTTGTCATGGTGTTAGAATGTATATCCTCAGTGTGTTGTCATGGTGTTAGAATGTATATCCTCAGTGTGTTGTCATGGTGTTAGATTGTATATCCTCAGTCTGTTGTCATGGTGTTAGATTGTATATCCTCAGTCTGTTGTCATGGTGTTAGAATGTATATTCTCAGTGTGTTGTCATGGTATTAGAATGTATATCCTCAGTGTGTTGTCATGGTGTTAGATTGTACATCCTCAGTCTGTTGTCATGGTGTTAGAATGTATATCCTCAGTGTGTTGTCATGGTGTTAGATTGTATATCCTCAGTCTGTTGTCATGGTGTTAGATTGTATATCCTCAGTCTGTTGTCATGGTGTTAGAATGTATATCCTCAGTGTGTTGTCATGGTGTTAGAATGTATATCCTCAGTGTGTTGTCATGGTGTTAGATTGTATATCCTCAGTCTGTTGTCATGGTGTTAGAATGTATATCCTCAGTGTGTTGTCATGGTGTTAGAATGTATATCCTCAGTCTGTTGTCATGGTGTTAGATTGTATATCCTCAGTCTGTTGTCATGGTGTTAGAATGTATATCCTCAGTCTGTTGTCATGGTGTTAGATTGTATATCCTCAGTCTGTTGTCATGGTGTTAGAATGTATATCCTCAGTCTGTTGTCATGGTGTTAGAATGTATATCCTCAGTCTGTTGTCATGGTGTTAGAATGTATATCCTCTAGTCTGTTGGCATGGTGTGAGATATTTAAAGGCTTTGAACTGAAGGTGTTCGTTCTTTAACTCAGAGATTCACCGTTTAGGACAAGTGTCAGAGCCTGAAGAAAAAGTGTCTGGATTTGAAAGAAAATTGAGATAACTCAAAATATAACAACATTGATTTACTAGTTTCAATATAATTGTAACTTTTGTGAGTAACTAGAATATTAACTTGTTGTACCTGATGCATTCACACACTTGCTCTATTTTCTCACACTTTGCAGCACTAGTAAGCAAGAAGCCATTACATTTCATGTTGAAATATTTTTCTTGGCTGATTACAAGAATGGATTTCAACGCTAGCCAAGATTTTTAGCCAGGTTTCAAGTTTTGTTAGTGGTATGTATGGGATACGCATTGGCATACATCGTCCAACAAAAATGCTTACTTGCAGGTTCCTTCTGGACAATGCAACAACAATAAGAAATTATACAAGATAAGAATATAAACATAAAGTAAATGGCCCAGTAAGTACATATCGCAGCTGTGCCCACTCTCAGCCTGTACCACATCTGTTGGATTTGGAGGGAAGGAGAAGATGAAAAAGACCACAGAAAGTTAGATTTCATTGTTTTCAATAGAATGTGATGTCCCCACGGGCCGGACATAGTTAGCCAACGCTTCATCTTCAAGTCCCAGCTGTCATTAACGGCCTGCGTGGAGGGTTTTTCCCATGTACTATTACCCAAAATTAAAGTACACTTTAAGCTACTGGAATGACAAACACCGAGGCCCCCCTGGGAAACATATTGGCAGCCACCTGCCCCAGCATCCGACTGGGCACAAACTGGTTCAATCAACGTTATTTCAACGTAGTTTGTCAACATGGGAATCTACATGGAAAATACATATTTTAACTGTTGTGTTCAAGGTGAAATTTCAACCACTGGGTTACGTCGTCAAGGTGACCAAATTCCTACATCGACAGATCTTGTATAAAATATGTTGAATTTGTACCTTTAAAACAACATCAGATCTTCAACGTTATATCCACTATCGGAAGAAAAAAACAATAGTCTGGGCAGCCGCCTCCTACTGGAGAATCTCCCATCCAGGGTTTTAACCAAGCCCCGCCCCAATCATCAATGATACTATTTAGGCCTACATAGCACCTACAAGCCCAGCCCAGCTTAGCTATGATATTTGTCACTGACTATTACCAATGTGCTATTGTGAGAATGATCGTTGAGAGATCGATCACCTGAGAACAAAATAGATTCACTGTGGCTATCGAAAGTCATTCTAAAAGGTAGGAAATTAAATTAACACGGCAAACTAAATGTCACCATACTTTATCAGTCATACAATCATCGATGATACTATTTAGGCCTACATAGCATCTACAAAGTCCACAACAGCTATTGTTTAAATTCTACCCAGAATTCAACCCAAAAATAGACAGTACAATAGGCCGAGGCAAATGTTATGATATTTAAGGGCTCGATTCTATCTATAGCGCTGAAGCATTGCAGATTTAGCGATTTAAATGTAAAAGTCATTTCCGATTGCGCCGACATACTTGTATGCAGAGTCTCCTCTAACACCGGGAAATGTAGCCTTTACATTTCAATCACGCTGAACTTCAGCGAAACAGATTGAATCGAGCCCTGTCAACATTTAAAGGAGATGTGTCTTCTGCTTGGCATAGTTCCATCTGTAAAAGTGATTTTGAATTGTGTTTGGTTGTCAACGCAAGTAAATATTAACATTGAAGGAGATTTATTTTTCATTCACTGACTTAGTCTGGTTTTAATTCCAGTTTGTCTACAAATTTATAATTTTATGTGTTGGATTCACGTCTCCATCTCAACCAAACATCAACGTTAAAGAACAGGAGTAAACTTCATTAAAGAACAGGACTAAACTTCATTAAAGAACGGGACTACACTTCATTAAAGAACAGGACTACACTTCATTAAAGAACGGGACTAAACTTCATTAAAGAACAGGACTAAACTTCATTAAAGAACAGGACTAAACTTCATTAAAGAACGGGACTAAACTTCATTAAAGAACAGGACTAAACTTCATTAAAGAACAAGACTAAACTTCATTAAAGAACAGGACTAAACTTAATTTAAAGTTTGATTTGATTTAGTCCTATTTTTTTTACTTTAAATAAATGTGTCAAATGTCAACATTTAAAGGAGATGTGTCTACTGCTGGGATGGTTCCATCTGAAAAACTGGCTAAATCCTAATCTTAATCCTAATCCTAATCCTAATCTTAATCCTAATCTTTAACTTGTGTTTTTGGTTGAAATGGAGACGTGAATCCAAACATATCAATCATTAATTTGTAGACAAACTGGAATTAAACCCAGACTAAGCCAGTGGCTCCGATGAAACTGTCCAAGCAGAAGATAAATCTCATTCAAATGCTGATATTTGGTTGCGTTGACAACCAAACACAATTCAACATCACTTTTAAATACGATTGTGCGACAATCTAACGACAAGTTAAACAATTATATGTTGGATTCAAGTCACCAACTCAAACAAAAATACAAGTTAAATAATCAAATCAAATGTTATTGGTCACATACACATATTTAGCAGATGTTATTGCGGGTGTAGCGAAAGCAATATCTAACAATTCACAACAATTCACACAAATCTTAAAGTAAAATAATGGAATTAAGAAATATATAAATATTAAGATGAGCTATGTCGGAGTGGGCATTGACTAAAATACAGTAGCATAGAATACAGTATATACATCTGAAATGAGAATGTGATTAAACCAGTGGCTCAGATGAAACTGTCCAAGCAGTATCTCTCCTTTAAATGTGGATATTTGGTTGTGTTGTAAACCAAACACAATTCAATATTACTTTTGTAATATAGTAGATAGCCTAAAGTCAAGGCTGTTTTACAAACTAATGTAACATTCAACCTTATAAGGAGTAACACATCCATGTCCACATTATTAAGGTCACTGTAACTATGCATTTATTCTCATGTAAATCATATATAGTGTACATGTCCAAGATGGTGTACATGTCCAAGATGGTGTACATGTCCAAGATGGTGTACATGTCCAAGATGGTGTACATGTCCAAGATGGTGTACATGTCCAAGATGGTGTACATGTCCAAGATGGTGTACATGTTCAAGATGGTGTACATGTCCAAGATGGTGTACATGTTCAAGATGGTGTACATGTCCAAGATGGTGTACATGTCCAAGATGGTGTACATGTCCAAGATGGTGTACATGTCCAAGATGGTGTACATGTCCAAGATGGTGTACATGTCCAAGATGGTGTACATGTCCAAGATGGTGTACATGTCCAAGATGGTGTACATGTCCAAGATGGTGTACATGTCCAAGATGGTGTACATGTTCAAGATGGTGTACATGTCCAAGATGGTGTACATGTCCAAGATGGTGTACATGTCCAAGATGGTGTACATGTTCAAGATGGTGTACATGTTCAAGATGGTGTACATGTTCAAGATGGTGTACATGTTCAAGATGGTGTACATGTCCAAGATGGTGTACATGTCCAAGATGGTGTACATGTCCAAGATGGTGTACATGTCCAAGATGGTGTACATGTCCAAGATGGTGTACATGTTCAAGATGGTGTACATGTTCAAGATGGTGTACATGTTCAAGATGGTGTACATGTCCAAGATGGTGTACATGTCCAAGATGGTGTACATGTCCAAGATGGTGTACATGTCCAAGATGGTGTACATGTCCAAGATGGTGTACATGTCCAAGATGGTGTACATGTCCAAGATGGTGTACATGTTCAAGATGGTGTACATGTTCAAGATGGTGTACATGTTCAAGATGGTGTACATGTTCAAGATGGTGTACATGTCCAAGATGGTGTACATGTCCAAGATGGTGTACATGTTCAAGATGGTGTACATGTTCAAGATGGTGTACATGTTCAAGATGGTGTACATGTCCAAGATGGTGTACATGTCCAAGATGGTGTACATGTCCAAGATGGTGTACATGTTCAAGATGGTGTACATGTTCAAGATGGTGTACATGTCCAAGATGGTGTACATGTCCAAGATGGTGTACATGTTCAAGATGGTGTACATGTTCAAGATGGTGTACATGTCCAAGATGGTGTACATGTTCAAGATGGTGTACATGTCCAAGATGGTGTACATGTCCAAGATGGTGTACATGTTCAAGATGGTGTACATGTTCAAGATGGTGTACATGTTCAAGATGGTGTACATGTCCAAGATGGTGTACATGTCCAAGATGGTGTACATGTCCAAGATGGTGTACATGTTCAAGATGGTGTACATGTTCAAGATGGTGTACATGTCCAAGATGGTGTACATGTTCAAGATGGTGTACATGTCCAAGATGGTGTACATGTCCAAGATGGTGTACATGTCCAAGATGGTGTACATGTCCAAGATGGTGTACATGTCCAAGATGGTGTACATGTCCAAGATGGTGTACATGTCCAAGATGGTGTACATGTTCAAGATGGTGTACATGTTCAAGATGGTGTACATGTCCAAGATGGTGTACATGTCCAAGATGGTGTACATGTTCAAGATGGTGTACATGTCCAAGATGGTGTACATGTCCAAGATGGTGTACATGTCCAAGATGGTGTACATGTTCAAGATGGTGTACATGTCCAAGATGGTGTACATGTCCAAGATGGTGTACATGTCCAAGATGGTGTACATGTCCAAGATGGTGTACATGTCCAAGATGGTGTACATGTCCAAGATGGTGTACATGTCCAAGATGGTGTACATGTCCAAGATGGTGTACATGTCCAAGATGGTGTACATGTCCAAGATGGTGTACATGTTCAAGATGGTGTACATGTCCAAGATGGTGTACATGTCCAAGATGGTGTACATGTCCAAGATGGTGTACATGTCCAAGATGGTGTACATGTCCAAGATGGTGTACATGTCCAAGATGGTGTACATGTCCAAGATGGTGTACATGTTCAAGATGGTGTACATGTCCAAGATGGTGTACATGTCCAAGATGGTGTACATGTCCAAGATGGTGTACATGTCCAAGATGGTGTACATGTCCAAGATGGTGTACATGTCCAAGATGGTGTACATGTCCAAGATGGTGTACATGTCCAAGATGGTGTACATGTTCAAGATGGTGTACATGTCCAAGATGGTGTACATGTCCAAGATGGTGTACATGTCCAAGATGGTGTACATGTCCAAGATGGTGTACATGTCCAAGATGGTGTACATGTCCAAGATGGTGTACATGTCCAAGATGGTGTACATGTTCAAGATGGTGTACATGTTCAAGATGGTGTACATGTTCAAGATGGTGTACATGTTCAAGATGGTGTACATGTCCAAGATGGTGTACATGTCCAAGATGGTGTACATGTCCAAGATGGTGTACATGTCCAAGATGGTGTACATGTCCAAGATGGTGTACATGTCCAAGATGGTGTACATGTCCAAGATGGTGTACATGTCCAAGATGGTGTACATGTCCAAGATGGTGTACATGTCCAAGATGGTGTACATGTCCAAGATGGTGTACATGTCCAAGATGGTGTACATGTCCAAGATGGAAGCCACGGGTTGTCACAGGTCTGTGGAGATATTCACAATATCCTGTAGTAGTCTGTCAGAATCTCAGACAGCACTGATCACGTGCACCGTGTACTTTAATGTAATCTCAACTAGATGAAGACCAGTGATAACACATTAATCTGTTATACAAATAAACAGCATATCAGCCATTGTATTCCCATTTTGAACTTTGCTGTGCTTTTTAATGGTTGAAAGAGCAGTGACAGACATTTAGGTGACAACTAGACCAAAAACGAGGCATTGTTTATCCATTGGAATTTGGTTGTGCTTTTAGATGGTTGAATATAGATTGTAATCTCATTGATCAACATCTCAAATGAATATTATCCAATTATCTATGTAGAAATTACGTGGATTGCAGTGGTGCCCAGTGGGATGCAGTGGTGCCCAGTGTAATGCAGTGGTGTCCAGTGTAATGCAGTGGTGCCCAGTGTGATGCAGTGGTACCCAGCGGGATGCAGTGGTGCCCAGCGGGATGCAGTGGTGCCCAGTGGGATGCAGTGGTGCCCAATTGTGTCTCCCGCATTTAACCCAATCCCTCTGAATCAGAGAGGTGTGGGGGGCTGCCTTAATCAACATCCACGGCGCCTGGGGAACAGTGGGTTAACTGCTTTGCTCAGGGGCAGAATGACCGATTTTTACCTTGTCAGCTCGGGGATTCGATCCAGCAAACCTTTCGGTTACTGGCCCAAATGCTCTAACCACTAGGCTACCTGCCGCTGTTTGTCATCTGCGGAGCCTCAGTGTGAACTGTCACCAGCAGCCAGATACTGGCCCTGGTTTTAAGAACCCCCTGGTAAGTCACCTGATATGTAATCCACAGCCCTACTGGTGTGGATTCACAAGGCTTTGATCTTAACTCTTCAGCTAAATGGGCCTCTTTGTCCTGCCTGATGTCTTAATGACTTAAACAACTGGAGAGAGAGAGAGCGCCCCTCCAACAGTCAGATTGCTATAAACTGACTGACTACCCATGGAAATGTTATATCAGAAGGATTTTGGCAGTTAAGAAAGGTGGTGGTTAACTCTGTTCTCTAAAGGAGAGGACGAGACGGTCCTGGAAGAGAAAGTAGAGAACCAGACCTGGGATGCAGCTGGGGTTGGTACAGTACATACCCCAGACCTGGGATGCTGCTGGGGTTGGTACAGTACATACCCCAGACCTGGGATGCTGCTGGGGTTGGTACAGTACATACCCCAGACCTGGGATGCTGCTGAGGTTGGTACAGTACATACCCCAGACCTGGGATGCTGCTGAGGTTGGTACAGTACATACCCCAGACCTGGGATGCTGCTGAGGTTGGTACAGTACATACCCCAGACCTGGGATGCTGCTGAGGTTGGTACAGTACATACCCCAGACCTGGGATGCTGCTGGGGTTGGTACAGTACATACCCCAGACCTGGGATGCTGCTGGGGTTGGTACAGTACATACCCCAGACCTGGGATGCTGCTGAGGTTGGTACAGTACATACCCCAGTCCTGGGATGCTGCTGAGGTTGGTACAGTACATACCCCAGACCTGGGATGCTGCTGAGGTTGGTACAGTACATACCCCAGACCTGGGATGCTGCTGAGGTTGGTACAGTACATACCCCAGACCTGGGATGCTGCTGGGGTTGGTACAGTACATACCCCAGACCTGGGATGCTGCTGAGGTTGGTACAGTACATACCCCAGACCTGGGATGCTGCTGAGGTTGGTACAGTACATACCCCAGACCTGGGATGCTGCTGGGGTTGGTACAGTACATACCCCAGACCTGGGATGCTGCTGGGGTTGGTACAGTACGTACCCCAGACCTGGGATGCTGCTGGGGTTGGTACAGTACATACCCCAGACCTGGGATGCTGCTGAGGTTGGTACAGTACATACCCCAGACCTGGGATGCTGCTGGGGTTGGTACAGTACATACCCCAGACCTGGGATGCTGCTGAGGTTGGTACAGTACATACCCCAGACCTGGGATGCTGCTGAGGTTGGTACAGTACATACTCCAGACTTGGGATGCTGCTGGGGTTGGTACAGTACATACCCCAGACCAGGGATGCTGCTGAGGTTGAGGTCATCCATCCTGGCTGCTATCAAACGTTATTTACCTCCATTCCTTTCATCTGGAGCCACTTGATAGTCTTGAGAGTGCTTCAGAGCTGCACCTGCTTATCTGCCACGGCCGGCCGGGCCTTTGGAGGGTGGACATCACGGGGTACCTCTCAAATGGTTCCCTAGTCCCTATCTAGTGCGCTACCTTATGGGGCTCTGGTCAAATGTAGTGCACTAGATAGGGAATAGTGTACCGTTTGGGATGCAGCCATGATGTTGTTATTCCTCCGACTCCCTCCCTCTTACAGCCATCATTTGTCAGGATTACACACGGCCCATGTGCTGGCTGCACGTACGTGTATGGAACCATTTGACCTGCCACGCTGGGGAGCAGCTCTGTGTTTTCCTCTGTAGTTGAAGAGTACCGAGCGGCTCCTGCCTCAGTCTCTCACAAGAACCTGCCATGCTGGGGAGCAGCCTTTTTTTGTATTTTATGTGGAGACGTAGAAGTGAATTCAATTAAATCAAATTATGTTTGTCACATATTTCGTAAACAACAGGTGTAGACTAACAGTGAAATGCTAACTTACTGGACTTCCCCACAATGCAGAGAGAAAAATATATAAAAATTAAAACAGGAATAAAGGAAGGAAAAAATACACAATGAGTAACGATAACTTGGCTATATACACTGAGTACCAGTACCAAGTCGATATGCAGGGGTACGAGGTAGTTGAGGTAGATATATACATATAGGTATAGATAACGTGACTAGGCAACAGGATAGATAATAAACAGTAGCAGCAGCGTACGTGATGAGTCAAAAAACGTTAGTGGAAAGAGGGTCAATGCAGATAGTCCGGGTAGCTATTGGTTAATTATTTAACTAACTATTTAGTAGTCTTAGTGCCTGGTGGAAAAAGCTGGTGGGGTCCTGTTGGTTCCAGACTTGGCTCTCCAGTACTGCTTGCCGTGCGGCTGCATAGAGAACAGTCTGTGACTTGGGTGGCTGGAGTATTTGACAATTTTTAGGCCCTTCCTCTGACACTGCCTGGTATAGAAGATCTGGATAGCAGGTAACTCGGCCCCAGTGATGTACTGGGCCGTACACATTACCCTCTGTAGTGCCTTGCGGTCAGATGCCAAGCAGTTGCCATATCAAGCGAGTGATGCAGCCAGTCAAGATGCTCTCAATGGTGCAGCTGTAAAGGCAGTCATTGTTGTTCTCCCCCTTAGACGAGGAGGAGCATGGATAGGACCAAGATGCGGATTGAGGGAAATAAGCCATCTTTTAATGAAAACAGCAAACAAGACACTACAAAACTACAAAACAACAAACGTGACTAACCTTCAACCGTCCATGTGTGGACACAGGAACAAACACCCACAAAACCCCAGTGAAACCCTGGCTGCCTTAGTATGACTCTCAATTAGAGACAAACGATACACACCTGTCTCTAATTGAGAATCATACCAGGCCGAACACAAAAACCAACCTAGAAATACAAAACATAGACTGCCCACCCAAAACACACGCCCTGACCATAAACACATACAAAAACAACATAAAACAGGTCAGGACCGTTACAGCAGCTGTAGAACTTTTTGAGGATCTGACTGCAGCCCCGTCGATGTAGATGGGGGCGTGCTCGGCCCTCCATTTCCTGTAGTCCACGATCAGCTCCTTTCTCTTGCTGACATTGAAGGAGAGGTTGTTGTCTTGGCACTACACTGCCAGGTCTCTGACCTCCTCCCTATAGGCTGTCTCATCGTCATCGGTGATCAGGCCTACCACCGTTGTGTCGTTGGCAAACAATGATGGTGTTGGAGTTGAGCGCGGCCATGCAGTCATGGGTGAACAGGGAGTACAGGAGGGAACTAAGCACGCACCCCTGAGGGGCCCCTGTGTTGAGGGTCAGTGTGGTGGATGTGTTGTTGCCTACCCTCCCCACCTGGGGCCTGCCCGTCAGGAAGTCCAGGATCCGGTCTCAGAGGGAGGTGTTCAATCCCAGGGTTTTAGCATAGTGATGAGCTTGGAGGGCACTATGTTGTTGAAGGCTGAGCTGTAGTCAACAAACAGCCTTTTCACATAGGTGCTCATTTTGTCCAGGTGGGAAATGGCAGTGTGGAGTGCAATAGAGATTGTGTCATCTGTGGATCTGTTGGGGCGGTATGCAAATAGGAGTGGGTCTAGGGTTTCTGGGATGATGTTGTTGATGTGAGCCATGACCAGCCTTTCAAAGCATTTCATGGCTTCAGATGTGAGTGCTACGGGGCGGTAGTCATTTAGACAGGTTACCTTGGTGTTCTTAGGCACGGGGACAATGGTGGTCTGCTTGAAACATGTAGGTATTACAGATTGGATCAAGGAGAGTTTTACAATGTCAGTAAAGACACTTACCAGTTGGTCAGCGCATGCTCGGAGTACACGTCCTGGTAATATGTCGGGCTCTGCGGCCTTGTGAATGTTAACCTGTTTATTGGTCTTACTCACATCCGCTACAGAGAGCATGATCACACGGTCGCCCGGAACAACTGGTGCTTGTCAGGATTTGGCCAGGATTGTTTTGGTCACTAGATGCCCCCATTGCGCCTTTTTTGAACCTTTTGTTTTTCCCTTGGTCTAATTATTATTTGCACTTTTGCCTTATTTCTTTGTAGGTATTTAAACCCCGTGTGTTCCTCAGTTCTTTGCTCAGTGTTTGTATGTTAGCACCCAGCCCCAGCCATGCTGTGAACATGTATTTCTCCAGTTGGGTTTTCCTGAGGTACTCTGGTACTCTATGTTCTTGTTTGTTTTTGATTATTCTTTTGAGGTTTGTTTTTTCCCTGCTGTTCTTACCACTTTGTGGATTTTCT
Organism: Salvelinus alpinus; assembly: GCF_045679555.1. Taxonomy (NCBI): domain Eukaryota; kingdom Metazoa; phylum Chordata; class Actinopteri; order Salmoniformes; family Salmonidae; genus Salvelinus; species Salvelinus alpinus. Next base: position 1,948,200 of record NC_092104.1, on the reverse strand, counting down.
TTGTATCTTGGTGGATATTCATTTTTTTCTCTTGGCGTTACTTTTTGACGTTGTGGATTTATATTTTTTGCCTGAAGATTTTTTCCTTTATTAAACCACCATCTCTAGTACTGCTGTGTCTGCCTCATCTTCTGGGTTCTGCCGACTATTAGTGACTGTTTCTCACACCGGGTCCTGACAGTGCTCTCATGCATGGTACAGTGTTGCTTGCCTCGAAGTGAGAATAGAAGGTATTTAGCTCGTCTGGTAGGCTTGCATCACTGGACAGCTCGCTACTGGGTTTCCTTTGTAATCCATGATAGTTTGCAAGCCCTGCCATATCCGACGAGCGTCAGAGCCAAAGTAGTTTAATTCGATATTGGTCCTGTATTGACGCTTTGCCTGTTTGATGGTTCATCGGAGGACTTGGTGGGATTTCTTATAAGCGTCCGGATTAGTGTTAGCTCTAGCCTTTAGCTCAGTGTCGATGTTGCCTGTAATCCATGGCTTCTGGTTGGGATACTGTGTGTGGGGGCAACGTCGTCGACGCACTTATTAATGAAGCACGCTGACTGATGTAAATTCCTCATCCCCATCGGATGAATCCCGAAACATTTTTCAGTCTGTGCTAAAAGTCCTGTAGCTTAGCATCCACTTCTTCTGACTACTTCCGTATTGAGCTCGTCACTGGTAATTCCTGTTTCGAGTTTTTGCTTGTAAATACAGTTATGGTCAGATTAGCCAAATGGATGGTGAGGTAGAGAGGCCTTTCTGTGTGTGGAGTAAAGAGGATCTAGAGTTTCTTTCGCCTCTGGTTGCACAGGTGACATGCTGGTAGAAATGAGGTCAAACGGATTTCAGTTTTTGTGCATTAAAATCACCGGCCACTAGGAACGTTGCCTCTGGGTGAGTATTTTCTTGTTTGCTCATGGCCCTATACGGCTCGTTGAGTGTGTTCTTAGTGCCAGAATCGGTTTGTGGTGGGTTGAATCAAAATATTGATTAACACTCTCTTGGTAAATAGAATGGCCTACAGGCGAGCAGAACCTTGAGACTTCCTTAATAATATTAAATATTGCGCACCAGCTGTTGCTAATAAAGAGACACACACCCTCCCCTGAGTTACTCTGACACTGCCGTTTTGTCCTGCCGATGTTTAGAAAAACCCCTTTGTCTATTTGTTAACAACAGCTGGTGCAGGACCTCTAATATTAAGGAAGTCTCATGAAGTCTCTAGAATACCTCATGATCAGCTGTAGACCATTTTGTCCAGTTTAATCTCCAGTGATTGCACGTTCGCCCAATAGAATGGAGAGTAGAGGAGGTTTATCCACTCTCCGACTTAGTCTCGTCATGTATCCCGCAATCAGGGCTCTATAGCACAGCCTCTTCCCTCTGAGTGTCGGGGTTTGGGCCTGGTCTGGGATAATCAATATGTCCTTCGATTCATACTCATTGAAGTCCTCATCTAAATCAAGATAGCTGTTCTGTTGGCCAGAAGCTCTTTTTTGATCATTGGTTGAAATATTATGTTTAAAAAAAAGTTCCGATCAGCACAAAAATAGCACCCCTGGTCAGAAGCCAGTAAAACAGCTGCTATTCCCTCCAGTTCCATTTCACAGTCGTCTGGATCTCTTGTTCAGTGCTGTTTGCCTCGAAGCATAGAAGGCATTTAGCTCGTCTGGTAGGCTCACATCAATGGGCAACTGGTCAATCTTCTTACCTTTTGAAGCACACACAGGCGTTCTGAGGCAAGACAAGGTGTGACTTGCCAGTCCTTCTTTTGAAGCACACACAGGCGTTCTGACGCAAGACAAGGTGTGACTTGCCAGTCCTTCTTTGCACTAAGTTACTTGAGTGTTTATGTCTGTTTGTTTTCGTGGTTGAGGTGAGTCTGGTACCAGAAAACAAATCCCCAATTGATATCTGTCATCTTCGGAGCTAGATTTGAAAGTGATGCTGGAGAGAGTAACTGAAATTAAACTCATAGTGGATCTATATGAGTGATGACCTGTTTTGAATTCTGCTAACTCATACCCAAATACCCAAATAACATTGTTGAATTGTCCTGTACTCATATCTGGCCAAAGCATCAATTGGAGAAAACGCACTTCAAAAAAATAAAATAATAATTGTATCTCAAACAGGCCGTTCTCACAAATGCTTAGAACATGAAGTCATGTTGGCTCAGTTGGCCAATCAGCGATCTACTATCATGAATATTTTTTCAGGACCGGTATATACGCCCACACCGTTCTGTTGTTGGGGTACGCCTGCATCATTCAAACACAGAAAAGCTTCTTTTTTTTTTACGTACTTAATTACCATACTTTGGAAGGAAAACTATTTCACTCATATTGTAATTAATTAAATAAATTATAGGTCACATTTCATAGATATCTGGAAACACTGGATAGATACTTAAAACTGAAGTCTGAAAGACCTGTTTTTTGCCACAAAACTCAGTCAGCCAAGGAAGGGGAAAAGCAAGCAGAGGTACTTAATTGATATTGTGAAATGTAAACTAAACTGGACCACCATGTTGCTGGATTTTGGCAGATGCGTTGTGTCAGCAAATGTTGCAGGTGGAATCGCACCAAGAGCAAATGACCACTAGTGTCAACAAACCCAGGCAGCGGCGCTGATTTCTCCCTTCATTTAATCATTAGACGGTTCCCCCCCAGGACTCTGTGTCCATGTCAGGTCCTACGTATTTCCAGCTGGTTGCCATCAAAACAAAGCTACGTATTTGAGCAGGGTGTGTGTTAGCTATTTGAGGTATGCAACCTGGGGAAATGGATCTCATGAAATCACTTTTTGAGGGAGTCTTAAATCAAATGTTTGCCCAACAGCAATGCTGGGCTTTGGGGAGGCCTGGTCGGTGGGGAGGCCTGGTCGGTGGGGAGGCCTGGTCGGTGGGGAGGCCTGGTGGGTGGTCAGGTCAGGGTCCAGTGACCCGATCCAAGTAATTTTACATTACCTACCTCCGGAAGGTATTTCTCAACGCGCACAATTGATGAGTTGTGTCAACTAACTTTTTGAAGTATTCGGAAAACAACTTGGAGGCTTATCATCACTTGTGAAGAATGCTTTACCTGACTGAATTCTGTACTGAAGGATCATATTCAGTGGTCTGTATGAACGCCCGTAGCATATTCAGTGGTCTGTATGAACGCCCGTAGCTGTGAATGTTTCTTAAAGTTTGCTAGCTTACATATTGAGCATGAAAAACAAACCTGCAGTGTGGTTGTGGAATAACTTTTGAAAGCACGAGTGAGCAAGTAGGTTTTCTCTGTCAAAGCCTACGCCACACGATCTGAGAAATCAGCTTACCCTTAAGCTCTCTTAGGAACACATGGACCACATTCTTTGGAATCGTCTTTGTTTTATCACTACACAACTGGCTAGCTTGACTGTGTATTATCCCACCTGAGTAAATACTGAGCGCCATCTCTCCCAACTTAGGTTAGGACAGAGAGAGGCACATGTCTTCCAGAGGTAGCTAGGTCTCTCTCTCTGAGCCCCTCTACTCTGGCTGCTTCCCAAATAGAACCCTATTCCCTATATAGTGCACTACTATAGACCAGAGCCCTATTCGCTATATAGTGCACTACCTTTGACCAGGACCAATAACACAGCCCTCTCTCTACCAGACTTGTCTCTTTCTATCCCCAGTCCAATAACACAGCCCTCTCTCTACCAGACTTGTCTCTCTCTATCCCCAGTCCAATAACACAGCCCTCTCTCTACCAGACTTGTCTCTCTCCCTATCCCCAGTCCAATAACACAGCCCTCTCTCTACCAGACCTGTCTCTCCCTATCCCCAGTCCAATAACACAGCCCTCTCTCTACCAGACTTGTCTCTCCCTATCCCCAGTCCAATAACACAGCCCTCTCTCTACCAGACTTGTCTCTCTCTATCCCCAGTCCAATAACACAGCCCTCTCTCTACCAGACTTGTCTCACTCTATCCCCAGTCCAATAACACAGCCCTCTCTCTACCAGACCTGTCTCTCTCCCTATCCCCAGTCCAATAACACAGCCCTCTCTCTACCAGACTTGTCTCTCTCCCTATCCCCAGTCCAATAACACAGCCCTCTCTCTACCAGACTTGTCTCTCTCTATCCCCAGTCCAATAACACAGCCCTCTCTCTACCAGACCTGTCTCTCTCCCTATCCCCAGTCCAATAACACAGCCCTCTCTCTACCAGACTTGTCTCTCTCCCTATCCGCAGTCCAATAACACAGCCCTCTCTCTACCAGACTTGTCTCTCTCTATCCCCAGTCCAATAACACAGCCCTCTCTCTACCCGACTTGTCGTTCTCTATCCCCAGTCCAATAACACAGCCCTCTCTCTACCAGACTTGTCGTTCTCTATCCCCAGTCCAATAACACAGCCCTCTCTCTACCAGACTTGTCTCTCTCCCTAACCCAGCTGCTTACCACCAGCAGTGATTCATATCTGGTTAGACCGGACCAGCTGCTTACCACCAGCAGTGATTCATATCTGGTTAGACCGGACCAGCTGCTTACCACCAGCAGTGATTCATATCTGGTTAGACCGTACCAGCTGCTTGTTAAGATGTAATACTGCCTATTTGATAGGGAACTTCTCACTCTCACTCTCACTCACATCTACACGCCAATGGATTGAGCTCATAGTTTAACTTCCGGTATTCTGGAATCTAGACACGCCAAATTCTCTGCATAGTTTCATTTCATTGTAATGCATTAAAACAGGTGTACGAGAGCACAACCTGCCAGATATGGATCATGTGAAATAGACTTGGTTCCAAAGCCAAAAAACCCAAGCGGTATTGAATTGATAGTATATTGAGGATGTTACTCGATACTAACACAATAGTCTCTTCGAGACGTTGAGCTCAGAACTGACGACAAGCTAGACAAAGCAGGAAGTGATGTCAATGTGATCAATAGGGTTTTATGACGTTGTAGTTGGTCATTCATATTTCTATTGATCGTGGCGTTACACAAGAGGGTCCTTTCCAATCGCTTTCCAATCAATTACACAAGAGGGTCCTTTCCAATCGCTTTCCAATCAATTACACAAGAGGGTCCTTTCCAATCGCTTTCCAATCAATTACACAAGAGGGTCCTTTCCAATCGCTTTCCAATCAATTACACAAGAGGGTCCTTTCCAATCGCTAGACAACAATTAAGAGAAATACATTCTATTGATCGTAGCAATATAAGAAGGGAAAGTCCCCGGCCTGTAAGAAAGGACAGGTACGAGGAACACTTGCAGGGAAACGCTTTGCACAATTCCTCACATTGGGGGTATCAGCATGCGTTCCTAGAAACCTTTTCTTTTATCAGCTCTGCTGTATTTGCAGTAAAGGTGTTGTCACGATAAGGGCTGATAACCCTATTTGTTTTTAATGATCTCCATAGCGAAGGCAAAACAGATCATTAAGAATGGGCACACCCACCTCCGAGAATATTAGGTAACTTATTTCACGGTACGTGGAGATGCCAACTGGTACTCTAATACTGTCTATTTGATAGAGACCTGTTAAGATGTAATGCTGCCTATTTGATAGGAAACTGTTAAGATGTAATGCTGCCTATTTGATAGGAAACTGTTAAGATGTAATGCTGCCTATTTGATAGGAAACTGTTAAGATGTAATACTGTCTATTTGATAGAGACCTGTTAAGATGTAATACTGCCTATTTGATAGAGACCTGTTAAGATGTAATGCTGCCTATTTGATAGAGACCTGTTAAGATGTAATGCTGCCTATTTGATAGAGACCTGTTAAGATGTAATGCTGCCTATTTGATAGGGGACTGTTAAGATGTGTTTTGTATATGTACTTTGAATGGCTTAGGAGGGCTTTACAGTGGGATAGATTCATGTTTTCAGATAGGAGGGCTTTACAGTGTGTAACGATCCTCTTCGTCTGATGAAGAGTAGTCAGGATCGGACCAAAACGCATCGTGGTAGGTGTCCATGTTAATTTATTATAACAGAACACGAAACAAAATAACAAAGAGAATGTAAGAAATGAAACAGTCCTGTCAGGTGAAACAACACAAAACAGAAAAATAGACAAAACAGAAAAATAGACAACATAGAACAAAAACATAGAATGCCCCCCCAACTCACGCCCTGACCAACCAAAATAGAGACATAAAAATGATCTCTAAGTTCAGGGCATGACAGTATTCCCCCCCCCCCAAAGGTGCGGACTCTGGCCGCAAAACCTAAACCTTTAGGGGAGTGTCTGGGTGGGCATCTATCCGCGGTGGCGGCTCTGGCGCGGGACGTGGAGCCCGCTCCACCTTAGTCTTGGCCCACTTAGGTGGCGCCTCTGGAGCGGGGACCCTTGCCGCCGACCCCGGACTGAGGACCCTTGCAGCGGGCCCCGGACAGGAGGGCGACTCTGGCAGCTCCGGACAGGAGGGCGACTCTGGCAGCTCCGGACAGGAGGGCGACTCTGGCAGCTCCGGACAGGCGGGCGACTCTGGCAGCTCCGGACAGGAGGGCGACTCTGGCAGCTCCGGACAGGAGGGCGACTCTGGCAGCTCCGGACAGGAGGGCGACTCTGGCAGCTCCGGACAGGAGGGAGACTCTGGCAGCTCCGGACAGGAGGGAGACTCTGGCAGCTCCGGACAGGAGGGCGACTCTGGCAGCTCCGGACTGGAGGGCGACTCTGGCAGCTCCGGACAGGAGGGCGACTTTGGCAGCTCCGGACAGGAGGGCGACTCTGGCAGCTCCGGACAGGAGGGCGACTCTGGCAGCTCCGGACAGGAGGGAGACTCTGGCAGCTCCGGACAGGAGGGCGACTCTGGCAGCTCCGGACAGGAGGGCGACTCTGGCAGCTCCGGACAGGAGGGCGACTCTGGCAGCTCCGGACAGGAGGGCGACTCTGGCAGCTCCGGACAGGAGGGCGACTCTGGCAGCTCCGGACAGGAGGGCGACTCTGGCAGCTCCGGACAGGAGGGCGACTCTGGCAGCTCCGGACAGGAGGGCGACTCTGGCAGCTCCGGACAGGAGGGCGACTCTGGCAGCTCCGGACAGGAGGGCGACTCTGGCAGCTCCGGACAGGAGGGCGACTCTGGCAGCTCCGGACAGGAGGGCGACTCCGGACTGGGGATCGACGCTGGAGGCTCCGGACTGGGGATCGTTGCTGGAGGCTCCGGACTGAAGGGCGTCACTGGAGTGGAGAGACACACAGGAGGCTTCGTGCCATGGATCATCACTGGAGGCTTCGTGCCATGGATCATCACTGGACGCTTCGTGCCATGGATCATCAATGGAGGCTTCGTACCATGGATCATCACTGGAGGCTTCGTGCCATGGATCATCACTGGAGGAGATCAGACTGTACTGTTGGAGATCAGGACTGTTCTGTTGGAGATCAGGACTGTCCTGGTAGAGATCAGGACTGTTCTGTTAGAGATCAGGACTGTACCGTTAGAGATCAGGACTGTTCTGTTAGAGATCAGGACTGTACCGTTAGAGATCAGGACTGTACCGTTAGAGATCAGGACTGTACCGTTAGAGATCAGGACTGTACCGTTAGAGATCAGGACTGTACCGTTAGAGATCAGGACTGTACCGTTAGAGATCAGGACTGTACCGTTAGAGATCAGGACTGTTCCGTTAGAGATCAGGACTGTAGAAACAAATATTTCCTGTTTGCCCAGGCCGCCCTGCAATCTTGTGATGTGGGCATTAAAACAAAACGAATGGTTCGGCCAAAATGACGGGGGGCATGTTTCTCTTCCAGTGACACTTCCAGCTGCCACTGATCCACTGCCAGCAGCTCCGATGTCCCCCTACCACCCCACATCACCACCCAAACCCCCCCACTCCAATGCAAGGCTGTCCCACGCTCTCTACACCTACACCCCACCCAACCCTAACTCCCCTCCACCCCACCCCTCCACCCCAACTCCCCTTCTCCCACCTCCCCAACTCCCCTCACCCCTACAAAGGGACAACGAATCTAGTTGTTTGTGTCATCCGTTTCGGGAAAGTACCTGCGTAATTGCGCACCCAACTCGCTCAGGTGCTTCGCTATATCACATTTGACATTGTCCGTAAAATTGAGTTCATTTGCACACAAAAAATCATACAATGATAGAAAGACCTGTGTGTTGTCCTTGTTAATGCAGACAGAAAAGAGCTCCAACTTCTAAATCATAGCCTCAATTTTGTCCCGCATATTGAATATAGTTGCGGAGAGTCCCTGTAATCCTAGATTCAGATTATTCAGGCGAGAAAAAACATCACCCAGATAAGCCAGTCGTGTGAGAAACTCATCATCATGCAAGCGGTCAGACAAGTGACAATGATGGTCAGTAAAGAAAACTTTAAGCTCGTCTCTCAATTAAAAAAAAAAAACGTGTCAATACTTTGCCCCTTGATAACCAGCGCACTTCTGTATGTTGTAAAAGCGTTACATGGTCGCTGCCCATATCATTGCATAATGCAGAGAATACACGAGAGTTCAGGGGCCTTGCTTTAACAAAGTTAACCATTTTCACTGTAGTGTCCAAAACGTCTTTCAAGCTGTCAGGCATTCCTTTGGCAGCAAGAGCCTCTCGGTGGTTGCTGCAGTATACCCAAGTGGCGTTGGGAGCAACTGCTTGTACACGTGTTATGTGGCGGATTAATCAGAATTAGTTGGGTAACATAGATAATTAAGATGTTTTATTTGCATAATATGCTTATGTGAGATACTTGTCATTAGAATGTATCCTTTTGGACTATAGTGTTGGCAGTTGCACTTTTCCCTTCTCAGCTAGGGCTCAGTCACTTGGGGCCCAGAGAGGGGAGAGGTCAGGCTTGTCTTTCACATGTCCCTAGTGCTATGCAGAATATCAGAAAGGGAAGAGCACAGAATGGAACATTGTCTTCATATATGAATGTGTCTTTACCTATTCTTAAACCATGTGAAGGGATGGCGTGATTAATGGGGAACCAATCACTTGTCTCCACAATGTCTGTGCGCCAGTCACTCCCTCCTTTTCCCATTGGGGGGAGGTGTAATGGCAGTGTCTGGAAACATTGTATGTCCTCTCTTACCACTCCACTGTCTCCCTGTCATGGCTTTTAAGCTCCATCAGTACAGATACTGACATGAGCAGCAGCTACGTTTGGCTACATACGGACCGTTAGTGGAATTCCCGCGAGAAAGTAACGGTTGTGATTGGATGTTAATTATTTGACTTGGCTACCTGTATTTGACACTGTGTTGTTATTAGATGGTTTCATTTTATTTTTGGCTACTCAGGTGAGAAAAAAACCTCACCCAAATGTATAGCTCCGTTGGAAAATATAAATTGACTGTTTGAAAATGTGAAGAAAAAAATTATATATTTTACATTTTTATGTGAATCACACTTTTATTTGGCATACCCTAGTTTGAGAATACCTTATATATTTACAGCAACAACCTGGGGAATAGTTACAGGGGAGAGGAGTGGGGATGAATGAGCCAATTGTAAGCTAAATTGACCAGTTGAATCCAGGTGAAAGCCATGATCCCTTATTGATGTCACTTGTTAAATCCACTTCAATCAGTGTAGATGAAGGAGAGGAGACAGGTTAAAGAAGGATTTTTAAGCCTTGAGAAAATTGAGACATGGATTGTGTATGTGTTCCATTCAGAGGGTGAATGGGCAAGACAAAGTATTTAAGTGCCTTTGAACGGGGTATGGTAGTAGGCGCCAGTACACCGGTTTGTGTCAAGATCTGCAAAGTTGCTTGGGTTTTCACGCTCAACCGTTTCCTGTGTATCAAGAATGGCCCACCACCCAAAGGACATCCAGCTAACTTGACACAACTGTGGGAACGTGACGCGTTGGAGTCAACATGGCCCACCCACTTGGGAGCCAGGCCTCCCCACATGGGAGCCCCCATCCTTCCCCTCAGACGATCCCACAGGTGAAGAAGCCGGATGTGGAGGTCCATGGCTGGAGTGGTTACACGTGGTCGGTTGGACGTACAGCCAAATTCTCTAAAATGATGTTGGAGGCGGCTTATGGTAGAGACATTAAAAACTAAATTCAACGATAACAGCCTTATTGGACATTCCTGCAGTCAGCATGCCAATTGCACACTTCATTTAACACTTGAGTCATCTGTGGCACTGTGTCAAACTGCACATTTTAGTGGGCTCAGCACAAGGTGCACCTGTGTAATGATCATGCTGTTTAATCAGCTTCTTTATATGCCACACTTGGTGGATGGATTATCTTGACAAAGGTCAAATGCTCACTAATAGGGATGTAAACAAATTTGTGCAACCAAATTTGAGAGAAACACGCTTTTTGTGAGTATGGAACATTTCTGGTATCTTTTATTTTAGCTCCATGAAACATGGGACCAACACTTTAGATGTTGCGTTTATATTTTTGTTCAGTTTATATTCCGAGAAAGTGATAATGTTGCAGCATCATCATTTCCCACTGGTCTTCGTATGTATCAGAACAAATAGCTTCCTTTATCCTCTCTTGGATAGGGGGCACTATTTTCACGTCCGGATGAAAAGCGTGCCCAAAGTAAACTGCATGCTACTCAGGCCCAGAAGCTAGGATATGCATATTATAGTATATTTAGATAGAAAACACTCTGACGTTTCTAAAACTGTTTGAATAATGTCTGTGAGTATAATAGAACTGATTTGGCAGGCGAAACCCAGAGCACAATCCATCCAGGGAAAAAATGTTTTGAGGTCAATCTGTTTTCCATTAGGTTTCTATGGGAAGCCCTTTTTAATAGGAATCTGGTTGCAGTTCCTATGGCTTCCACTAGATGTCAACAGTCTTTAGAATTTGGTTGATGTTTTTCTTTTGAGAAATGAAAAAGTAGTCCTGTTCTTTCCACGTGTCACTCAGATGGACTCAAGACTTTTTTTGAGCGTGACCAATGAAAGCCCCTTGGGAATAACCAGGTCCAGAGTATGGCTGTGGTTATGGCTGGGCCCAATAGAAAGCCCCTTGGTAATAACCAGGTCCAGAGTATGGTTGTGGTTATGGGTGGGCCCAGTAGAAAGCCCCTTGGTAATAACCAGGTCCAGAGTATGGCTATGGTTATGGGTGGGCCCAGTAGAAAGCCCCTTGGTAATTACCAGGTCCAGAGTATGGCTGTGGTTATGGGTGGGCCCAGTAGAAAGCCCCTTGGTAATTACCAGGTCCAGAGTATGGCTGTGGTTATGGGTGGCCCCAGTAGAAAGCCCCTTGGTAATTACCAGGTCCAGAGTATGGATGTGGTTATCGGTGGGCCCATAACGTCAGAGACGTCCGTAGCCAACAGGCTTTGAAAGCTCCTGTCAACGTGAGAAAGTCCTTAATAATTTGGATAGAGTTTGTTTCAGGTCAGAAGCATTAACCTCTAACGGCGTGTGTTGTTGAAGGGGAGAGTCAGAGGTCCAACTAGGGGCATGAGAGTCAGGTCTTCAACATTTAAGCTAAATCCAAAATGGCACCCTATTCCCTATAAAGTGCCCTAATGTTGACCATAGGGCTCTGGTCTAAAGTAGGTAACTAATGTTGACCATAGGGCTCTGGTCTAAAGTAGTGAACTAATGTTGACCATAGGGCTCTGGTCTAAAGTAGTGAACTAATGTTGACCATAGGGCTCTGGTCTAAAGTAGTGAACTAAGGCTGACCATAGGGCTCTGGTCTAAAGTAGTGAACTAATGCTGACCATAGGGCTCTGGTCTAAAGTAGTGAACTAATGTTGACCATAGAGCTCTGGTCTAAAGTAGTGAACTAATGCTGACCATAGGGCTCTGGTCTAAAGTAGTGAACTAATGCTGACCATAGGGCTCTGGTCTAAAGTAGTGAACTAATACTGACCATAGGGCTCTGGTCTAAAGTAGTGAACTATAGGGAATAGGGACTAATATTTAGTTTAGACTCTTTAAAAACACAGTTGATCTGTGTTTGTCCTCACGCCTCATTAATACGTGTCTGATTCCCCTCTGTCCTAAACACACAGCCTCATTAATAATAACGACAGGACACTAGTTCTCTGATCTTCCATGGTGGTCTAACGACAGGATAAATCAAATCAAATTTATTTATATAGCCCTTCTTACATCAGCTAATATCTCAAAGTGCTATACAGAAACCCAGCCTTAAACCCCAAACAGCAAGCAATGCAGGTGTAGAAGCACGGTGGCTAGGAAAAACTCCCTAGAAAGGCCAAAACCTAGGAAGAAACCTAGAGAGGAACCAGGCTATGAGGGGTGGCCAGTCCTCTACTGGCTGTGCCGGGTGGAGATTATAACAGAACATGGCCAATATGTTCAAATGTTCATAAATGACCAGCATGGTCAAATAATAATAATCACAGTAGTTGTCGAGGGTGCAGCACCTCAGGAGTAAATGTCAGTTGGCTTGTCATAGCAGATCTTTAAGAGTATCTCTACCTCTCCTGTGGTCTCTAGAGAGTTGAAAACAGCAGGTCTGGGACAGGTAGCACATCCGGTGAACAGGTCAGGGTTCCATAGCCGCAGGCAGAACAGTTGAAACTGGAGAAGCAGCACGGCCAGGTGGACTGGGGACACTAGTTAGACCTGCAGGCTCTCTGATTTTCCATGGTGGACTAATGACAGGACAGGACACTAGTTAGACCTGCAGCCTCTCTGATCTTCCATGGTGGACTAACGACACGACAGGACACTAGTTAGACCTGCAGGCTCTCTGATTTTCCATGGTGGACTAACGACAGGACACTAGTTAGACCTGCATGCTCTCTGATCTTCCATGGTGGACTAACGACAGGACACTAGTTAGACCTGCATGCTCTCTGATCTTCCATGGTGGACTAATGACAGGACACTAGTTAGACCTGCAGCCTCTCTGATCTTCCATTGTGGACTAACGACACGACAGGACACTAGTTAGACCTGCAGCCTCTCTGATCTTCCATGATGGACTAACGACAGGACACTAGTTAGACCTGCAGCCTCTCTGATCTTCCATGATGGACTCACACTTGTATTTTACTCTGGATCTATCAGATTTAGAGGAAAGCAGAGACAGTGGCCCAGAGAGAAATAGAAGGGAGATGGTGATTGGGTTATAGGGATGTCAGCAGATAGGTAGCTGAAGGTAGTGAGAAGTCACTTCCTGTCATTTAGCAGACGCTCTTATCCAGAGCGCCGTACAATATTGGCCTATCCCAAAACATTCCCACCTGGCCACTGGGTACGTGGAACAGAACATGTCCCAGGTGTAAACAAGGCCTTTGTCAATATTTTATTTAACGAAGCACAACTTCTCCTTATAATTCTGTATTCATTAAGACTATTTTATTGAATTGCATCACATAACATCATTTATACGGTTATATAAAGAGTGTTTTGGTTTATTACCATGGCATGTTTCCCCCTCTTGCACAAAGCTATGTCGACGGCCCTTTGGGGACCGACGGAACATCAGGGGGGGTTTTCTGTTCAACCACTACTGTGGTGCATTCTGGGCCCTCTTGAAGAGCTTCAGACGTTTACTTTTTCACTTGTATTTTTTTGAAGTGCTGGTGAGGTAATGCCTCGGCTTGCCTGTTTAATGTCAGTTTGGTCAATGAAAATGCACACACACACAGTCTCTCTCTAATCTTTGACATTATAGCCATTACGTAACTGACTAATGAAAGAGTCATAATTACAATATGATTCTAGATAGTTTGTTTGAACTGTTGAACTGCACTATTGCAGTTCAACTGTTGAACTGCACTATTGTAAAGTGGCCGTTCCACTGGATGTCATAAGGTGAATGCACCAATTTGTAAGTCGCTCTGGATAAGAGCGTCTGCTAAATGACTTAAATGTAAATGTAACTGAAATGACAAAACTCAGGAGTTTATTCACGTTAGTTTATTCACGTTAGTTTATTCACGTTAGTTTGTTCACGCTAGTTTGTTCACGTTAGTTTGTTCACGTTAGTTTATTCACATTAGTTTATTCACGTTAGTTTATTCACGCTAGTTTATTCACGCTAGTTTGTTCACGTTAGTTTGTTCACGTTAGTTTATTCACGCTAGTTTATTCACGTTAGTTTGTTCACGCTAGTTTGTTCACGTTAGTTTGTTCACGCTAGTTTATTCACGCTAGTTTATTCACGCTAGTTTATTCATGCTAGTTTATTCACGCTAGTTTATTCATGCTAGTTTGTTTATTCACGTTTGTTTATTCACGCTAGTTTATTCACGCTAGTTTATTCACGCTAGTTTGTTTATTCACGCTAGTTTGTTTATTCACGTTAGTTTGTTCACGCTAGTTTATTCACGCTAGTTTGTTCACGCTAGTTTGTTCACGCTAGTTTGTTCACGCTAGTTCACGCTAGTTTATTCACGCTAGCTCCTGTACTTCTCTGAGTGAAGTCATTCCCTGGATCCTAAATATAGGGCCATCCAACTGAAGCCTATCTGCCTCTTCAAAGGACTAATCCTAACCTCCTTCTTCCTCTGGGGTTATTTTGGTTTCCTGAAACCTTTAATAAACTAAACTCAAAATCAATCCTTCACAAAATTGCTTTTGACCAACTAAATTATTATCTGCATTTAGCCTCCAATAAAACGTGACCACATTCTGCTGCTAATTTCGTCCTCTCTGCTAGTGGACATATAGACAGGGTGGATGTGTCCTCCTCTCTGCTAGTGGACATATAGACAGGGTGGATGTGTCCCCCTCTCTGCTAGTGGACATATAGACAGGGTGGATGTTTCCTCCTCTCTGCTAGTGGACATATAGACAGGGTGGATGTTTCCTCCTCTCTGCTAGTGGACATATAGACAGGGTGGATGTGTCCCCCTCTCTGCTAGTGGACATATAGACAGGGTGGATGTGTCCCCCTCTCTGCTAGTGGACATATAGACAGGGTGGATGTTTCCCCCTCTCTGCTAGTGGACATATAGACAGGGTGGATGTTTCCTCCTCTCTGCTAGTGGACATATAGACAGGGTGGATGTGTCCCCCTCTCTGCTAGTGGACATATAGACAGGGTGGATGTTTCCTCCTCTCTGCTAGTGGACATATAGACAGGGTGGATGTGTCCCCCTCTCTGCTAGTGGACATATAGACAGGGTGGATGTGTCCCCCTCTCTGCTAGTGGACATATAGACAGGGTGGATGTTTCCCCCTCTCTGCTAGTGGACATATAGACAGGGTGGATGTTTCCTCCTCTCTGCTAGTGGACATATAGACAGGGTGGATGTGTCCCCCTCTCTGCTAGTGGACATATAGACAGGGTGGATGTGTCCCCCTCTCTGCTAGTGGACATATAGACAGGGTGGATGTTTCCTCCTCTCTGCTAGTGGACATATAGACAGGGTGGATGTTTCCTCCTCTCTGCTAGTGGACATATAGACAGGGTGGATGTGTCCCCCTCTCTGCTAGTGGACATATAGACAGGGTGGATGTGTCCCCCTCTCTGCTAGTGGACATATAGACAGGGTGGATGTTTCCTCCTCTCTGCTAGTGGACATATAGACAGGGTGGATGTTTCCTCCTCTCTGCTAGTGGACATATAGACAGGGTGGATGTTTCCTCCTCTCTGCTAGTGGACATATAGACAGGGTGGATGTGTCCCCCTCTCTGCTAGTGGACATATAGACAGGGTGGATGTGTCCTCCTCTCTGCTAGTGGACATATAGACAGGGTGGATGTTTCCCACTCTCTGCTAGTGGACATATAGACAGGGTGGATGTGTCCTCCTCTCTGCTAGTGGACATATAGACAGGGTGGATGTTTCCTCCTCTCTGCTAGTGGACATATAGACAGGGTGGATGTGTCCTCCTCTCTGCTAGTGGACATATAGACAGGGTGGATGTGTCCCCCTCTCTGCTAGTGGACATATAGACAGGGTGGATGTTTCCTCCTCTCTGCTAGTGGACATATAGACAGGGTGGATGTGTCCCCCTCTCTGCTAGTGGACATATAGACAGGGTGGATGTGTCCCCCTCTCTGCTAGTGGACATATAGACAGGGTGGATGTTTCCTCCTCTCTGCTAGTGGACATATAGACAGGGTGGATGTTTCCCCCTCTCTGCTAGTGGACATATAGACAGGGTGGATGTGTCCCCCTCTCTGCTAGTGGACATATAGACAGGGTGGATGTTTCCCCCTCTCTGCTAGTGGACATATAGACAGGGTGGATGTGTCCTCCTCTCTGCTAGTGGACATATAGACAGGGTGGATGTGTCCCCCTCTCTGCTAGTGGACATATAGACAGGGTGGATGTGTCCTCCTCTCTGCTAGTGGACATATAGACAGGGTGGATGTTTCCCCCTCTCTGCTAGTGGACATATAGACAGGGTGGATGTGTCCTCCTCTCTGCTAGTGGACATATAGACAGGGTGGATGTTTCCTCCTCTCTGCTAGTGGACATATAGACAGGGTGGATGTGTCCTCCTCTCTGCTAGTGGACATATAGACAGGGTGGATGTGTCCCCCTCTCTGCTAGTGGACATATAGACAGGGTGGATGTTTCCTCCTCTCTGCTAGTGGACATATAGACAGGGTGGATGTGTCCCCCTCTCTGCTAGTGGACATATAGACAGGGTGGATGTGTCCCCCTCTCTGCTAGTGGACAGATAGACAGGGTGGATGTTTCCTCCTCTCTGCTAGTGGACATATAGACAGGGTGGATGTTTCCCCCCTCTGCTAGTGGACATATAGACAGGGTGGATGTGTCCCCCTCTCTGCTAGTGGACATATAGACAGGGTGGATGTGTCCCCCTCTCTGCTAGTGGACATATAGACAGGGTGGATGTTTCCCCCTCTCTGCTAGTGGACATATAGACAGGGTGGATGTGTCCTCCTCTCTGCTAGTGGACATATAGACAGGGTGGATGTGTCCCCCTCTCTGCTAGTGGACATATAGACAGGGTGGATGTTTCCCCCTCTCTGCTAGTGGACATATAGACAGGGTGGATGTGTCCTCCTCTCTGCTAGTGGACATATAGACAGGGTGGATGTTTCCTCCTCTCTGCTAGTGGACATATAGACAGGGTGGATGTGTCCTCCTCTCTGCTAGTGGACATATAGACAGGGTGGATGTGTCCCCCTCTCTGCTAGTGGACATATAGACAGGGTGGATGTTTCCTCCTCTCTGCTAGTGGACATATAGACAGGGTGGATGTGTCCTCCTCTCTGCTAGTGGACATATAGACAGGGTGGATGTGTCCCCCTCTCTGCTAGTGGACATATAGACAGGGTGGATGTTTCCTCCTCTCTGCTAGTGGACATATAGACAGGGTGGATGTGTCCCCCTCTCTGCTAGTGGACATATAGACAGGGTGGATGTGTCCCCCTCTCTGCTAGTGGACAGATAGACAGGGTGGATGTTTCCTCCTCTCTGCTAGTGGACATATAGACAGGGTGGATGTGTCCCCCTCTCTGCTAGTGGACATATAGACAGGGTGGATGTGTCCCCCTCTCTGCTAGTGGACATATAGACAGGGTGGATGTGTCCCCCTCTCTGCTAGTGGACATATAGACAGGGTGGATGTTTCCCCCTCTCTGCTAGTGGACATATAGACAGGGTGGATGTTTCCTCCTCTCTGCTAGTGGACATATAGACAGGGTGGATGTGTCCTCCTCTCTGCTAGTGGACATATAGACAGGGTGGATGTGTCCCCCTCTCTGCTAGTGGACATATAGACAGGGTGGATGTTTCCCCCTCTCTGCTAGTGGACATATAGACAGGGTGGATGTTTCCTCCTCTCTGCTAGTGGACATATAGACAGGGTGGATGTGTCCTCCTCTCTGCTAGTGGACATATAGACAGGGTGGATGTGTCCCCCTCTCTGCTAGTGGACATATAGACAGGGTGGATGTTTCCTCCTCTCTGCTAGTGGACATATAGACAGGGTGGATGTTTCCCCCTCTCTGCTAGTGGACATATAGACAGGGTGGATGTGTCCCCCTCTCTGCTAGTGGACATATAGACAGGGTGGATGTGTCCCCCTCTCTGCTAGTGGACATATAGACAGGGTGGATGTGTCCCCCTCTCTGCTAGTGGACATATAGACAGGGTGGATGTGTCCTCCTCTCTGCTAGTGGACATATAGACAGGGTGGATGTGTCCCCCTCTCTGCTAGTGGACATATAGACAGGGTGGATGTGTCCTCCTCTCTGCTAGTGGACATATAGACAGGGTGGATGTGTCCTCCTCTCTGCTAGTGGACATATAGACAGGGTGGATGTTTCCCCCTCTCTGCTAGTGGACATATAGACAGGGTGGATGTGTCCTCCTCTCTGCTAGTGGACATATAGACAGGGTGGATGTTTCCTCCTCTCTGCTAGTGGACATATAGACAGGGTGGATGTGTCCTCCTCTCTGCTAGTGGACATATAGACAGGGTGGATGTGTCCCCCTCTCTGCTAGTGGACATATAGACAGGGTGGATGTTTCCTCCTCTCTGCTAGTGGACATATAGACAGGGTGGATGTTTCCCCCTCTCTGCTAGTGGACATATAGACAGGGTGGATGTGTCCCCCTCTCTGCTAGTGGACATATAGACAGGGTGGATGTGTCCCCCTCTCTGCTAGTGGACATATAGACAGGGTGGATGTGTCCCCCTCTCTGCTAGTGGACATATAGACAGGGTGGATGTGTCCTCCTCTCTGCTAGTGGACATATAGACAGGGTGGATGTGTCCCCCTCTCTGCTAGTGGACATATAGACAGGGTGGATGTGTCCTCCTCTCTGCTAGTGGACATATAGACAGGGTGGATGTGTCCTCCTCTCTGCTAGTGGACATATAGACAGGGTGGATGTTTCCCCCTCTCTGCTAGTGGACATATAGACAGGGTGGATGTGTCCTCCTCTCTGCTAGTGGACATATAGACAGGGTGGATGTTTCCTCCTCTCTGCTAGTGGACATATAGACAGGGTGGATGTGTCCTCCTCTCTGCTAGTGGACATATAGACAGGGTGGATGTGTCCTCCTCTCTGCTAGTGGACATATAGACAGGGTGGATGTTTCCTCCTCTCTGCTAGTGGACATATAGACAGGGTGGATGTTTCCTCCTCTCTGCTAGTGGACATATAGACAGGGTGGATGTTTCCCCCTCTCTGCTAGTGGACATATAGACAGGGTGGATGTGTCCCCCTCTATGCTAGTGGACATATAGACAGGGTGGATGTTTCCCCCTCTCTGCTAGTGGACATATAGACAGGGTGGATGTGTCCTCCTCTCTGCTAGTGGACATATAGACAGGGTGGATGTGTCCTCCTCTCTGCTAGTGGACATATAGACAGGGTGGATGTTTCCCCCTCTCTGCTAGTGGACATATAGACAGGGTGGATGTGTCCCCCTCTCTGCTAGTGGACATATAGACAGGGTGGATGTGTCCTCCTCTCTGCTAGTGGACATATAGACAGGGTGGATGTTTCCTCCTCTCTGCTAGTGGACATATAGACAGGGTGGATGTGTCCTCCTCTCTGCTAGTGGACATATAGACAGGGTGGATGTTTCCCCCTCTCTGCTAGTGGACATATAGACAGGGTGGATGTGTCCCCCTCTCTGCTAGTGGACATATAGACAGGGTGGATGTGTCCTCCTCTCTGCTAGTGGACATATAGACAGGGTGGATGTGTCCCCCTCTCTGCTAGTGGACATATAGACAGGGTGGATGTTTCCTCCTCTCTGCTAGTGGACATATAGACAGGGTGGATGTGTCCTCCTCTCTGCTAGTGGACATATAGACAGGGTGGATGTGTCCCCCTCTCTGCTAGTGGACATATAGACAGGGTGGATGTTTCCCCCTCTCTGCTAGTGGACATATAGACAGGGTGGATGTGTCCCCCTCTCTGCTAGTGGACATATAGACAGGGTGGATGTTTCCCCCTCTCTGCTAGTGGACATATAGACAGGGTGGATGTGTCCTCCTCTCTGCTAGTGGACATATAGACAGGGTGGATGTGTCCCCCTCTCTGCTAGTGGACATATAGACAGGGTGGATGTTTCCCCCTCTCTGCTAGTGGACATATAGACAGGGTGGATGTGTCCCCCTCTCTGCTAGTGGACATATAGACAGGGTGGATGTGTCCCCCTCTCTGCTAGTGGACATATAGACAGGGTGGATGTGTCCCCCTCTCTGCTAGTGGACATATAGACAGGGTGGATGTTTCCTCCTCTCTGCTAGTGGACATATAGACAGGGTGGATGTGTCCCCCTCTCTGCTAGTGGACATATAGACAGGGTGGATGTGTCCCCCTCTCTGCTAGTGGACATATAGACAGGGTGGATGTGTCCCCCCTCTCTGCTAGTGGACATATAGACAGGGTGGATGTGTCCCCCTCTCTGCTAGTGGACATATAGACAGGGTGGATGTGTCCCCCCTCTCTGCTAGTGGACATATAGACAGGGTGGATGTGTCCCCTCTCTGCTAGTGGACATATAGACAGGGTGGATGTGTCCTCCTCTCTGCTAGTTGACATATAGACAGGGTGGATGTTTCCCCCTCTCTGCTAGTGGACATATAGACAGGGTGGATGTGTCCTCCTCTCTGCTAGTGGACATATAGACAGGGTGGATGTGTCCTCCTCTCTGCTAGTGGACATATAGACAGGGTGGATGTGTCCCCCTCTCTGCTAGTGGACATATAGACAGGGTGGATGTGTCCCCCTCTCTGCTAGTGGACATATAGACAGGGTGGATGTTTCCTCCTCTCTGCTAGTGGACATATAGACCGGGTGGATGTGTCCCCCTCTCTGCTAGTGGACATATAGACAGGGTGGATGTTTCCTCCTCTCTGCTAGTGGACATATAGACAGGGTGGATGTGTCCCCCTCTCTGCTAGTGGACATATAGACAGGGTGGATGTGTCCCCCTCTCTGCTAGTGGACATATAGACAGGGTGGATGTGTCCCCCTCTCTGCTAGTGGACATATAGACAGGGTGGATGTTTCCTCCTCTCTGCTAGTGGACATATAGACAGGGTGGATGTGTCCCCCTCTCTGCTAGTGGACATATAGACAGGGTGGATGTTTCCTCCTCTCTGCTAGTGGACATATAGACAGGGTGGATGTGTCCCCCTCTCTGCTAGTGGACATATAGACAGGGTGGATGTTTCCTCCTCTCTGCTAGTGGACATATAGACAGGGTGGATGTGTCCTCCTCTCTGCTAGTGGACATATAGACAGGGTGGATGTGTCCTCCTCTCTGCTAGTGGACATATAGACAGGGTGGATGTGTCCTCCTCTCTGCTAGTGGACATATAGACAGGGTGGATGTGTCCCCCTCTCTGCTAGTGGACATATAGACAGGGTGGATGTTTCCTCCTCTCTGCTAGTGGACATATAGACAGGGTGGATGTGTCCCCCTCTCTGCTAGTGGACAGATAGACAGGGTGGATGTGTCCCCCTCTCTGCTAGTGGACATATAGACAGGGTGGATGTTTCCTCCTCTCTGCTAGTGGACATATAGACAGGGTGGATGTTTCCCCCTCTCTGCTAGTGGACATATAGACAGGGTGGATGTGTCCCCCTCTCTGTTAGCTCTGAGCAGTTTGGTGGACATATAGACAGGGTGGATGTGTCCCCCTCTCTGTTAGCTCTGAGCAGTGTGGTGGACATATAGACAGGGTGGATGTGTCCCCCTCTCTGTTAGCTCTGAGCAGTGTGGTGGACATATAGACAGGGTGGATGTGTCCCCCTCTCTGTTAGCTCTGAGCAGTGTGGTGGACATATAGACAGGGTGGATGTGTCCCCCTCTCTGTTAGCTCTGAGCAGTGTGGTGGACATAGAGACAGGGTGGATGTGTCCCCCTCTCTGTTAGCTCTGAGCAGTGTGGTGGACATATAGACAGGGTGGATGTGTCCCCCTCTCTGTTAGCTCTGAGCAGTGTGGTGGACATATAGACAGGGTGGATGTGTCCCCCTCTCTGTTAGCTCTGAGCAGTGTGGTGGACATATAGACAGGGTGGATGTGTCCCCCTCTCTGTTAGCTCTGAGCAGTGTGGTGGACATATAGACAGGGTGGATGTGTCCCCCTCTCTGCTAGCTCTGAGCAGTTTGGTGGACATATAGACAGGGTGGATGTGTCCCCCTCTCTGCTAAGTCTGAGCAGTGTGGTGGACATATAGACAGGGTGGATGTGTCCCCCTCTCTGCTAGCTCTGAGCAGTGTGGTGGACATATAGACAGGGTGGATGTGTCCCCCTCTCTGCTAGCTCTGAGCAGTGTGGTGGACATATAGACAGGGTGGATGTGTCCCCCTCTCTGCTAGCTCTGAGCAGTGTGGTGGACATATAGACAGGGTGGATGTGTCCCCCTCTCTGCTAGCTCTGAGCAGTTTGGTGGACATATAGACAGGGTGGATGTTTCCCCCTTCTCTTTCCTCTCCATACAATCATTCGACTAGGTTTTGATTGAGTGAAACAGATCTCTCTCTCTCAAAACACCAATAGAAAACACTTTCCCATCCCACAAATTCTCACTGTTTTCTTTTAGACGTAATATAGAATACACAAGGCTGTACTATGAAAACAAGTAGCCTCTAATTCCCGATGGTGCGGTGGCTTATATGAATGATACAAAGACACAGTTCTCACCCCACAGCAGTGCTCTTGTCACTCTTGTCCCCGGTGTGCATCATCTGGTGTTTGGAAGGATATCTGCACCTACAAGAGCAGCAAGTATTTTTGTGTATTCAATAGTATCTGTTGGTATTGTCTTGTAGGACAGTTGATTCAATAGTATCTGTTGGTTTTGTCTTGTAGGACAGTTGATTCAATAGTATCTGTTGGTATTGTCTTGTAGGACAGTTGATTCAATAGTATCTGTTGGTTTTGTCTTGTAGGACAGTTGATTCAATAGTATCTGTTGGTTTTGTCTTGTAGGACAGTTGATTCAATAGTATCTGTTGGTTTTGTCTTGTAGGACAGTTGATTCAATAAGTACCTGTTGGTTTTGTCTTGTAGGACAGTTGATTCAATAGTATCTGTTGGTTTTGTCTTGTAGGGCAGTTGATGCAATAGTATCTGTTGGTATTGTCTTGTAGGACAGTTGATGCAATAGTATCTGTTGGTTTTGTCTTGTAGGACAGTTGATTCAATAGTATCTGTTGGTTTTGTCTTGTAGGACAGTTGATTCAATAATATCTGTTGGTTTTGTCTTGTAGGACAGTTGATTCAATAGTATCTGTTGCTTTTGTCTTGCAGGACAGTTGATTCAATAATATCTGTTGGTTTTGTCTTGTAGGACAGTTGATTCAATAATATCTGTTGGTTTTGTCTTGTAGGACAGTTGATTCAATAGTATCTGTTGGTTTTGTCTTGCAGGACAGTTGATTCAATAATATCTGTTGGTTTTGTCTTGTAGGACAGTTGATTCAATAATATCTGTTGGTTTTGTCTTGTAGGGCAGTTGATGCAATAGTATCTGTTGGTTTTGTCTTGTAGGACAGTTGATTCAATAGTATCTGTTGGTTTTGTCTTGTAGGACAGTTGATTCAATAGTATCTGTTGGTTTTGTCTTGTAGGACAGTTGATTCAATAATATCTGTTGGTTTTGTCTTGTAGGACAGTTGATTCAATAGTATCTGTTGGTTTTGTCTTGTAGGACAGTTGATTCAATAGTATCTGTTGGTTTTGTCTTGTAGGACAGTTGATTCAATAGTATCTGTTGGTTTTGTCTTGTAGGACAGTTGATTCAATAATATCTGTTGGTTTTGTCTTGTAGGACAGTTGATTCAATAGTATCTGTTGGTTTTGTCTTGCAGGACAGTTGATTCAATAATATCTGTTGGTTTTGTCTTGTAGGACAGTTGATTCAATAATATCTGTTGGTTTTGTCTTGTAGGGCAGTTGATGCAATAGTATCTGTTGGTTTTGTCTTGTAGGACAGTTGATTCAATAGTATCTGTTGGTTTTGTCTTGTAGGACAGTTGATTCAATAGTATCTGTTGGTTTTGTCTTGTAGGACAGTTGATTCAATAATATCTGTTGGTTTTGTCTTGTAGGACAGTTGATTCAATAGTATCTGTTGGTTTTGTCTTGTAGGACAGTTGATTCAATAGTATCTGTTGGTTTTGTCTTGTAGGACAGTTGATTCAATAGTATCTGTTGGTTTTGTCTTGTAGGACAGTTGATTCAATAAGTACCTGTTGGTTTTGTCTTGTAGGACAGTTGATTCAATAGTATCTGTTGGTTTTGTCTTGCAGGACAGTTGATTCAATAGTATCTGTTGGTTTTGTCTTGTAGGACAGTTGATTCAATAGTATCTGTTGGTTTTGTCTTGTAGGACAGTTGATTCAATAGTATCTGTTGGTTTTGTCTTGTAGGACAGTTGATTCAATAATATCTGTTGGTTTTGTCTTGTAGGACAGTTGATTCAATAGTATCTGTTGGTTTTGTCTTGTAGGACAGTTGATTCAATAGTATCTGTTGGTTTTGTCTTGTAGGACAGTTGATTCAATAGTATATGTTGGTTTTGTCTTGTAGGACAGTTGATTCAATAATATCTGTTGGTTTTGTCTTGTAGGACAGTTGATTCAATAGTATCTGTTGGTTTTGTCTTGCAGGACAGTTGATTCAATAGTATCTGTTGGTTTTGTCTTGTAGGGCAGTTGATGCAATAGTATCTGTTGGTATTGTCTTGTAGGACAGTTGATGCAATAGTATCTGTTGGTTTTGTCTTGTAGGACAGTTGATTCAATAGTATCTGTTG
Source organism: Salvelinus alpinus (assembly GCF_045679555.1). NCBI lineage: Eukaryota > Metazoa > Chordata > Actinopteri > Salmoniformes > Salmonidae > Salvelinus > Salvelinus alpinus. Next base: position 1,923,563 of record NC_092104.1, on the reverse strand, counting down.
GTTTTGTCTTGTAGGACAGTTGATTCAATAATATCTGTTGGTTTTGTCTTGTAGGACAGTTGATTCAATAGTATCTGTTGGTTTTGTCTTGCAGGACAGTTTATTCAATAATATCTGTTGGTTTTGTCTTGTAGGACAGTTGATTCAATAATATCTGTTGGTTTTGTCTTGTAGGGCAGTTGATGCAATAGTATCTGTTGGTTTTGTCTTGTAGGGCAGTTGATTCAATAATATCTGTTGGTTTTGTCTTGTAGGACAGTTGATTCAATAGTATCTGTTGGTTTTGTCTTGCAGGACAGTTGATTCAATAGTATCTGTTGGTTTTGTCTTGTAGGGCAGTTGATGCAATAGTATCTGTTGGTATTGTCTTGTAGGACAGTTGATGCAATAGTATCTGTTGGTTTTGTCTTGTAGGACAGTTGATTCAATAGTATCTGTTGGTTTTGTCTTGTAGGACAGTTGATTCAATAATATCTGTTGGTTTTGTCTTGTAGGACAGTTGATTCAATAGTATCTGTTGGTTTTGTCTTGCAAGACAGTTGATTCAATAATATCTGTTGGTTTTGTCTTGTAGGACAGTTGATTCAATAATATCTGTTGGTTTTGTCTTGTAGGGCAGTTGATGCAATAGTATCTGTTGGTTTTGTCTTGTAGGACAGTTGATTCAATAGTATCTGTTGGTTTTGTCTTGTAGGACAGTTGATTCAATAGTATCTGTTGGTTTTGTCTTGTAGGACAGTTGATTCAATAATATCTGTTGGTTTTGTCTTGTAGGACAGTTGATTCAATAGTATCTGTTGGTTTTGTCTTGTAGGACAGTTGATTCAATAGTATCTGTTGGTTTTGTCTTGTAGGACAGTTGATTCAATAAGTACCTGTTGGTTTTGTCTTGTAGGACAGTTGATTCAATAGTATCTGTTGGTTTTGTCTTGCAGGACAGTTGATTCAATAGTATCTGTTGGTTTTGTCTTGTAGGACAGTTGATTCAATAGTATCTGTTGGTTTTGTCTTGTAGGACAGTTGATTCAATAGTATCTGTTGGTTTTGTCTTGTAGGACAGTTGATTCAATAATATCTGTTGGTTTTGTCTTGTAGGACAGTTGATTCAATAGTATCTGTTGGTTTTGTCTTGTAGGACAGTTGATTCAATAGTATCTGTTGGTTTTGTCTTGTAGGACAGTTGATTCAATAAGTACTTGTTGGTTTTGTCTTGTAGGACAGTTGATTCAATAATATCTGTTGGTTTTGTCTTGTAGGACAGTTGATTCAATAGTATCTGTTGGTTTTGTCTTGTAGGACAGTTGATTCAATAGTATCTGTTGGTTTTGTCTTGTAGGGCAGTTGATTCAATAATATCTGTTGGTTTTGTCTTGTAGGACAGTTGATTCAATAGTATCTGTTGGTTTTGTCTTGTAGGACAGTTGATTCAATAATATCTGTTGGTTTTGTCTTGTAGGACAGTTGATGCAATAGTATCTGTTGGTTTTGTCTTGTAGGACAGTTGATTCAATAGTATCTGTTGGTTTTGTCTTGTAGGACAGTTGATTCAATAATATCTGTTGGTTTTGTCTTGTAGGACAGTTGATTCAATAGTATCTGTTGGTTTTGTCTTGTAGGACAGTTGATTCAATAGTATCTGTTGGTTTTGTCTTGTAGGACAGTTGATTCAATAGTATCTGTTGGTTTTGTCTTGTAGGACAGTTGATTCAATAAGTACCTGTTGGTTTTGTCTTGTAGGACAGTTGATTCAATAGTATCTGTTGGTTTTGTCTTGTAGGGCAGTTGATTCAATAATATCTGTTGGTTTTGTCTTGTAGGACAGTTGATTCAATAGTATCTGTTGGTTTTGTCTTGCAGGACAGTTGATTCAATAGTATCTGTTGGTTTTGTCTTGTAGGGCAGTTGATGCAATAGTATCTGTTGGTATTGTCTTGTAGGACAGTTGATGCAATAGTATCTGTTGGTTTTGTCTTGTAGGACAGTTGATTCAATAATATCTGTTGGTTTTGTCTTGTAGGACAGTTGATTCAATAATATCTGTTGGTTTTGTCTTGTAGGACAGTTGATTCAATAGTATCTGTTGGTTTTGTCTTGCAGGACAGTTGATTCAATAATATCTGTTGGTTTTGTCTTGTAGGACAGTTGATTCAATAATATCTGTTGGTTTTGTCTTGTAGGGCAGTTGATGCAATAGTATCTGTTGGTTTTGTCTTGTAGGACAGTTGATTCAATAGTATCTGTTGGTTTTGTCTTGTAGGACAGTTGATTCAATAGTATCTGTTGGTTTTGTCTTGTAGGACAGTTGATTCAATAATATCTGTTGGTTTTGTCTTGTAGGACAGTTGATTCAATAGTATCTGTTGGTTTTGTCTTGTAGGACAGTTGATTCAATAGTATCTGTTGGTTTTGTCTTGTAGGACAGTTGATTCAATAGTATCTGTTGGTTTTGTCTTGTAGGACAGTTGATTCAATAAGTACCTGTTGGTTTTGTCTTGTAGGACAGTTGATTCAATAGTATCTGTTGGTTTTGACTTGCAGGACAGTTGATTCAATAGTATCTGTTGGTTTTGTCTTGTAGGACAGTTGATTCAATAGTATCTGTTGGTTTTGTCTTGTAGGACAGTTGATTCAATAGTATCTGTTGGTTTTGTCTTGTAGGACAGTTGATTCAATAATATCTGTTGGTTTTGTCTTGTAGGACAGTTGATTCCATAGTATCTTTTGGTTTTGTCTTGTAGGACAGTTGATTCAATAGTATCTGTTGGTTTTGTCTTGTAGGACAGTTGATTCAATAAGTACTTGTTGGTTTTGTCTTGTAGGACAGTTGATTCAATAATATCTGTTGGTTTTGTCTTGTAGGACAGTTGATTCAATAGTATCTGTTGGTTTTGTCTTGTAGGACAGTTGATTCAATAGTATCTGTTGGTTTTGTCTTGTAGGGCAGTTGATTCAATAATATCTGTTGGTTTTGTCTTGTAGGACAGTTGATTCAATAGTATCTGTTGGTTTTGTCTTGTAGGACAGTTGATTCAATAATATCTGTTGGTTTTGTCTTGTAGGACAGTTGATTCAATAGTATCTGTTGGTTTTGTCTTGCAGGACAGTTGATTCAATAGTATCTGTTGGTTTTGTCTTGTAGGGCAGTTGATGCAATAGTATCTGTTGGTATTGTCTTGTAGGACAGTTGATGCAATAGTATCTGTTGGTTTTGTCTTGTAGGACAGTTGATTCAATAGTATCTGTTGGTATTGTCTTGTAGGACAGTTGATGCAATAGTATCTGTTGGTTTTGTCTTGTAGGACAGTTGATTCAATAGTATCTGTTGGTTTTGTCTTGTAGGACAGTTGATTCAATAATATCTGTTGGTTTTGTCTTGTAGGACAGTTGATTCAATAGTATCTGTTGGTTTTGTCTTGCAAGACAGTTGATTCAATAATATCTGTTGGTTTTGTCTTGTAGGACAGTTGATTCAATAATATCTGTTGGTTTTGTCTTGTAGGGCAGTTGATGCAATAGTATCTGTTGGTTTTGTCTTGTAGGACAGTTGATTCAATAGTATCTGTTGGTTTTGTCTTGTAGGACAGTTGATTCAATAATATCTGTTGGTTTTGTCTTGTAGGACAGTTGATTCAATAGTATCTGTTGGTTTTGTCTTGCAAGACAGTTGATTCAATAATATCTGTTGGTTTTGTCTTGTAGGACAGTTGATTCAATAGTATATGTTGGTTTTGTCTTGTAGGGCAGTTGATTCAATAATATCTGTTGGTTTTGTCTTGTAGGACAGTTGATTCAATAGTATCTGTTGGTTTTGTCTTGCAGGACAGTTGATTCAATAGTATCTGTTGGTTTTGTCTTGTAGGGCAGTTGATGCAATAGTATCTGTTGGTATTGTCTTGTAGGACAGTTGATTCAATAGTATCTGTTGGTTTTGTCTTGTAGGACAGTTGATTCAATAATATCTGTTGGTTTTGTCTTGTAGGACAGTTGATTCAATAGTATCTGTTGGTTTTGTCTTGCAGGACAGTTGATTCAATAATATCTGTTGGTTTTGTCTTGTAGGACAGTTGATTCAATAATATCTGTTGGTTTTGTCTTGTAGGGCAGTTGATGCAATAGTATCTGTTGGTTTTGTCTTGTAGGACAGTTGATTCAATAGTATCTGTTGGTTTTGTCTTGTAGGACAGTTGATTCAATAGTATCTGTTGGTTTTGTCTTGTAGGACAGTTGATTCAATAATATCTGTTGGTTTTGTCTTGTAGGACAGTTGATTCAATAAGTACCTGTTGGTTTTGTCTTGTAGGACAGTTGATTCAATAGTATCTGTTGGTTTTGTCTTGCAGGACAGTTGATTCAATAGTATCTGTTGGTTTTGTCTTGTAGGACAGTTGATTCAATAGTATCTGTTGGTTTTGTCTTGTAGGACAGTTGATTCAATAATATCTGTTGGTTTTGTCTTGTAGGACAGTTGATTCAATAGTATCTGTTGGTTTTGTCTTGTAGGACAGTTGATTCAATAGTATCTGTTGGTTTTGTCTTGTAGGACAGTTGATTCAATAATATCTGTTGGTTTTGTCTTGTAGGACAGTTGATTCAATAGTATCTGTTGGTTTTGTCTTGCAGGACAGTTGATTCAATAGTATCTGTTGGTTTTGTCTTGTAGGACAGTTGATTCAATAGTATCTGTTGGTTTTGTCTTGTAGGACAGTTGATTCAATAATATCTGTTGGTTTTGTCTTGTAGGACAGTTGATTCAATAGTATCTGTTGGTTTTGTCTTGTAGGACAGTTGATTCAATAGTATCTGTTGGTTTTGTCTTGTAGGACAGTTGATTCAATAAGTACTTGTTGGTTTTGTCTTGTAGGACAGTTGATTCAATAATATCTGTTGGTTTTGTCTTGTAGGACAGTTGATTCAATAGTATCTGTTGGTTTTGTCTTGTAGGACAGTTGATTCAATAGTATCTGTTGGTTTTGTCTTGTAGGGCAGTTGATTCAATAATATCTGTTGGTTTTGTCTTGTAGGACAGTTGATTCAATAGTATCTGTTGGTTTTGTCTTGTAGGACAGTTGATTCAATAATATCTGTTGGTTTTGTCTTGTAGGACAGTTGATTCAATAGTATCTGTTGGTTTTGTCTTGCAGGACAGTTGATTCAATAGTATCTGTTGGTTTTGTCTTGTAGGGCAGTTGATGCAATAGTATCTGTTGGTATTGTCTTGTAGGACAGTTGATGCAATAGTATCTGTTGGTTTTGTCTTGTAGGACAGTTGATTCAATAGTATCTGTTGGTTTTGTCTTGTAGGACAGTTGATTCAATAATATCTGTTGGTTTTGTCTTGTAGGACAGTTGATTCAATAGTATCTGTTGGTTTTGTCTTGCAGGACAGTTGATTCAATAATATCTGTTGGTTTTGTCTTGTAGGACAGTTGATTCAATAATATCTGTTGGTTTTGTCTTGTAGGGCAGTTGATGCAATAGTATCTGTTGGTTTTGTCTTGTAGGGCAGTTGATTCAATAATATCTGTTGGTTTTGTCTTGTAGGACAGTTGATTTCAATAGTATCTGTTGGTTTTGTCTTGTAGGACAGTTGATTCAATAATATCTGTTGGTTTTGTCTTGTAGGACAGTTGATTCAATAGTATCTGTTGGTTTTGTCTTGCAGGACAGTTGATTCAATAGTATCTGTTGGTTTTGTCTTGTAGGGCAGTTGATGCAATAGTATCTGTTGGTATTGTCTTGTAGGACAGTTGATGCAATAGTATCTGTTGGTTTTGTCTTGTAGGACAGTTGATTCAATAGTATCTGTTGGTTTTGTCTTGTAGGACAGTTGATTCAATAATATCTGTTGGTTTTGTCTTGTAGGACAGTTGATTCAATAGTATCTGTTGGTTTTGTCTTGCAAGACAGTTGATTCAATAATATCTGTTGGTTTTGTCTTGTAGGACAGTTGATTCAATAATATCTGTTGGTTTTGTCTTGTAGGGCAGTTGATGCAATAGTATCTGTTGGTTTTGTCTTGTAGGACAGTTGATTCAATAGTATCTGTTGGTTTTGTCTTGTAGGACAGTTGATTCAATAGTATCTGTTGGTTTTGTCTTGTAGGACAGTTGATTCAATAATATCTGTTGGTTTTGTCTTGTAGGACAGTTGATTCAATAGTATCTGTTGGTTTTGTCTTGTAGGACAGTTGATTCAATAGTATCTGTTGGTTTTGTCTTGTAGGACAGTTGATTCAATAAGTACCTGTTGGTTTTGTCTTGTAGGACAGTTGATTCAATAGTATCTGTTGGTTTTGTCTTGCAGGACAGTTGATTCAATAGTATCTGTTGGTTTTGTCTTGTAGGACAGTTGATTCAATAGTATCTGTTGGTTTTGTCTTGTAGGACAGTTGATTCAATAGTATCTGTTGGTTTTGTCTTGTAGGACAGTTGATTCAATAATATCTGTTGGTTTTGTCTTGTAGGACAGTTGATTCAATAGTATCTGTTGGTTTTGTCTTGTAGAACAGTTGATTCAATAGTATCTGTTGGTTTTGTCTTGTAGGACAGTTGATTCAATAAGTACTTGTTGGTTTTGTCTTGTAGGACAGTTGATTCAATAGTATCTGTTGGTTTTGTCTTGTAGGACAGTTGATTCAATAGTATCTGTTGGTTTTGTCTTGTAGGGCAGTTGATTCAGTAATATCTGTTGGTTTTGTCTTGTAGGACAGTTGATTCAATAGTATCTGTTGGTTTTGTCTTGTAGGACAGTTGATTCAATAATATCTGTTGGTTTTGTCTTGTAGGACAGTTGATTCAATAGTATCTGTTGGTTTTGTCTTGCAGGACAGTTGATTCAATAATATCTGTTGGTTTTGTCTTGTAGGACAGTTGATTCAATAGTATCTGTTGGTTTTGTCTTGTAGGACAGTTGATTCAATAGTATCTGTTGGTTTTGTCTTGTAGGACAGTTGATTCAATAGTATCTGTTGGTTTTGTCTTGTAGGACAGTTGATTCAATAAGTACCTGTTGGTTTTGTCTTGTAGGACAGTTGATTCAATAGTATCTGTTGGTTTTGTCTTGCAGGACAGTTGATTCAATAGTATCTGTTGGTTTTGTCTTGTAGGACAGTTGATTCAATAGTATCTGTTGGTTTTGTCTTGTAGGACAGTTGATTCAATAGTATCTGTTGGTTTTGTCTTGTAGGACAGTTGATTCAATAATATCTGTTGGTTTTGTCTTGTAGGACAGTTGATTCAATAGTATCTGTTGGTTTTGTCTTGTAGGACAGTTGATTCAATAGTATCTGTTGGTTTTGTCTTGTAGGACAGTTGATTCAATAAGTACTTGTTGGTTTTGTCTTGTAGGACAGTTGATTCAATAATATCTGTTGGTTTTGTCTTGTAGGACAGTTGATTCAATAGTATCTGTTGGTTTTGTCTTGTAGGACAGTTGATTCAATAGTATCTGTTGGTTTTGTCTTGTAGGGCAGTTGATTCAATAATATCTGTTGGTTTTGTCTTGTAGGACAGTTGATTCAATAGTATCTGTTGGTTTTGTCTTGTAGGACAGTTGATTCAATAATATCTGTTGGTTTTGTCTTGTAGGACAGTTGATTCAATAGTATCTGTTGGTTTTGTCTTGCAGGACAGTTGATTCAATAATATCTGTTGGTTTTGTCTTGTAGGACAGTTGATTCAATAGTATCTGTTGGTTTTGTCTTGTAGGACAGTTGATTCAATAGTATCTGTTGGTTTTGTCTTGTAGGACAGTTGATTCAATAGTATCTGTTGGTTTTGTCTTGTAGGACAGTTGATTCAATAAGTACCTGTTGGTTTTGTCTTGTAGGACAGTTGATTCAATAGTATCTGTTGGTTTTGTCTTGCAGGACAGTTGATTCAATAGTATCTGTTGGTTTTGTCTTGTAGGACAGTTGATTCAATAGTATCTGTTGGTTTTGTCTTGTAGGACAGTTGATTCAATAGTATCTGTTGGTTTTGTCTTGTAGGACAGTTGATTCAATAATATCTGTTGGTTTTGTCTTGTAGGACAGTTGATTCAATAGTGTCTGTTGGTTTTGTCTTGCAGGACAGTTGATTCAATAGTATCTGTTGGTTTTGTCTTGTAGGACAGTTGATTCAATAGTATCTGTTGGTTTTGTCTTGTAGGACAGTTGATTCAATAGTATCTGTTGGTTTTGTCTTGTAGGACAGTTGATTCAATAATATCTGTTGGTTTTGTCTTGTAGGACAGTTGATTCAATAGTATCTGTTGGTTTTGTCTTGTAGGACAGTTGATTCAATAGTATCTGTTGGTTTTGTCTTGTAGGACAGTTGATTCAATAAGTACTTGTTGGTTTTGTCTTGTAGGACAGTTGATTCAATAATATCTGTTGGTTTTGTCTTGTAGGACAGTTGATTCAATAATATCTGTTGGTTTTGTCTTGTAGGACAGTTGATTCAATAGTATCTGTTGGTTTTGTCTTGTAGGACAGTTGATTCAATAGTATCTGTTGGTTTTGTCTTGTAGGACAGTTGATTCAATAGTATCTGTTGGTTTTGTCTTGTAGGACAGTTGATTCAATAATATCTGTTGGTTTTGTCTTGTAGGACAGTTGATTCAATAGTATCTGTTGGTTTTGTCTTGTAGGACAGTTGATTCAATAGTATCTGTTGGTTTTGTCTTGTAGGACAGTTGATTCAATAGTATCTGTTGGTTTTGTCTTGTAGGACAGTTGATTCAATAGTTACTGTTGGTTTTGTCTTGTAGGACAGTTGATTCAATAGTATCTGTTGGTTTTGTCTTGTAGGACAGTTGATTCAATAGTATCTGTTGGTTTTGTCTTGTAGGACAGTTGATTCAATAGTATCTGTTGGTTTTGTCTTGTAGGACAGTTGATTCAATAGTATCTGTTGGTTTTGTCTTGTAGGACAGTTGATTCAATAGTATCTGTTGGTTTTGTCTTGTAGGACAGTTGATTCAATAATATCTGTTGGTTTTGTCTTGTAGGACAGTTGATTCAATAATATATCTTGGTATTGTCGTGTAGGGCAGTTGATTCAATAGTATCTGTTGGTATTGTATTGTAGTTTAAATTAAATCCTATATTTTACCTAGTAACCTACTTAATAATTGCTAGTTGAACTGTCTGGTCAGTACTTGTGACTGTTGTTGTCGACAACACCGCCGCTTGACAACACCGCCGCTTGACAACACCGCCGCTTGACAACACCGCCGCGTGACAACACCGCCGCGTGACAACACCGCCGCGTGACAACACCGCCGCGTGACAACACCGCTGCTTGATAGAGGAGACAGAGCTGACAATTACTAAAGCACTGTTTCACATCCATTCCGTTCCTAGCCTCGGCTCCGAGACAAGGCCTAACTTACTGCAAAGTCTGCTCCTGTTTACCAAAAAACTCTAACATCAAAACATTTGAAAAAATCCCCCCAAAATAAGGTCCATTAAAGGGGGTCCCTTGTGTATTCTATAGTGTAGGTGACAGGGTGAAAGAGTTGTAACAATGCATCACATAGTCACTTTGAAGAGATGATTGTTATTTTGCCTCCAAATGTGGTTTTGGTCGACTTGCTAAGATCAGACTAAGTTGCAAACAACATGTCACCCCACCCACCCAATGACTTCTCTCAAGTCACGCTTTTCTCTCTCTCTCTAAGGATTGTCTTCTCGGGACGAAACTAGAAACGTTCTCACTGTGAAGTAGGAAGTAGCGTGACGGGATGGTTCTGTATGAAAACAGTTGTTGCCTCGGAAACTAAAGCTCCCTCGTCAATCAAGCAGCTCTCCTAGGTTCCTGTTGCGTTTTCTTGACGAAGCATTTTGTAATCACACATGTTGAATAGACTTTGGTTTTTGATTAAGTTAATCCAAAAAGGGCATTCTTGCTGCTGCTTAAGAGGAACAATGTATTTATTTTGTTAAAACTCCCCCCCCCTCCCCCCCCCTAAAAAAAAAAACTAGCCTAGTGGTTTTGAATAATCCGGGAACGAGCACCCTAGGCCGCAAAATATTTTCACTTTGGACGTAGCATATGTGTTAAAGTTGCTCAGCCTGACGTATCTCCACTAGCTTTTCTTAGCCTCCTGCTAAGATGCTTCAGGAGGGTAATCACGTATGCTAGCAAGGCAGAGGTCCTGAGTTCGCACCGGGTATGGGCCGAATCAGGAGGAAGCAGTACTTCCCTTAGCGAGCAGCGTGACGTCCTTTACACGAGCATCACTCAGTCAGATCCCAGTCAGAGAATTCAGCTGGCTGTCTGGTTGGTTGTCATGGGGATGCTGAGCTATTACCGCTCAACAATAAGTAGCTGAATTCTAGTTGGTTGTCATTGGGATGCTCAGCTGTTACCGCTCAACAATAAGTAGCTGAATTCTAGTTGGTTGTCATGGGGATGCTCAGCTGTTACCGCTCAACAATAAGTAGCTGAATTCTAGTTGGTTGTCATGGGGATGCTCAGCTGTTACCGCTCCACAATAAGAAGCTGAATTCTGGTTGGTTGTCATGGGGATGCTCAGCTGTTACCGCTCAACAATAAGTAGCTGAATTCTAGTTGGTTGTCATGGGGATGCTCCGCTGTTACCGCTCAACAATAAGAAGCTGGATACCACAGGGCTTGTCTTGCCAGGGATAACATCCGCCAGGCCGGCTCCTTTTACCAACACATTTGTACCTGGTCTGGACTGACTGGCTAAACAAATCCAGTGGTGAAAAATAACGCATTTGTCATACTTTAGTAAAAGTAAAGATACCTTTAATAGAAAACTGTAAAAGTGAAGGTCACCCAGTAAAATACTACCTGAGTAAGCTTTAAGTATCAAAAGTATAAATTATTTTATATTCCTTATATTAAGCAAACCAGACAGCATGATTTTCTTGTTATTTTATTTTACGGATAGCCAGAGGCATACTCCAACACTCAGACATAATTTACAAACGAAGCATTTGTGTTTAGTGAGTCCGCCAGATCAGAGGCAGTAGGGTTATTCTCTTGATAGGGATCAGAGGCAGTAGATGTTCTCTTGATAGGGATCAGAGGCAGTAGATGTTCTCTTGATAGGGATCAGAGGCAGTAGATGTTCTCTTGATAGGGATCAGAGGCAGTAGATGTTCTCTTGATAGGGATCAGAGGCAGTAGATGTTCTCTTGATAGGGATCAAAGGCAGTAGATGTTCTCTTGATAGGGATCAGAGGCAGTAGATATTCTCTTGATAGGGATCAGAGGCAGTAGATGTTCTCTTGATAGGGATCAGAGGCAGTAGATGTTCTCTTGATAGGGATCAGAGGCAGTAGATATTCTCTTGATAGGGATCAGAGGCAGTAGATGTTCTCTTGATAGGGATCAGAGGCAGTAGGGATGTTTTCTTGATAAGTGTGTGAATTGAACAATTGTCCTGTCCTGCTAAGCATTAGAAATATAATTAGTATTTTTGAGTGTCAAGGAAAATGTATGGAGTTAAATGTCTATAGGATTCAGATTCTTCTTCTACTATGATAGTCAATGGATCCTCCAACACTCTCCAACTGTGATGTCTATAGGATTCAGATTCTTCTACTATTATATTCAATGGATACTCCAACACTCTCCAACTGTGATGTCTATATGATTCTGATTCTTCTTCTCCTATTATATTCAATAGATACTCCAACACTCTCCAACTGTGATGTCTATAGGATTCAGATTCTTCTTCTACTATGATAGTCAATGGATACTCCAACACTCTCCAACTGTGATGTCTATAGGATTCAGATTCTTCTTCTACTATGATAGTCAATGGATCCTCCAACACTCTCCAACTGTGATGTCTATAGGATTCTGATTCTTCTTCTCCGGTTATAGTCAATAGATACTCCAACACTCTCCAACTGTGATGTCTATATGATTCTGATTCTTCTTCTCCTATTATAGTCAATGGATACTCCAACACTCTCCAACTGTGATGTCTATATGATTCTGATTCTTCTTCTCCTATTATAGTCAATGGATACTCCAACACTCTCCAACTGTGATGTCTATAGGATTCTGATTCTTCTTCTCCTATTATATTCAATGGATACTCCAACACTCTCCAACTGTGATGTCTATAGGATTCTGATTCTTCTTCTCCGGTTATAGTCAATGGATCCTCCAACTCTCCAACTGTGATGTCTATAGGATTCAGATTCTTCTTCTCCGGTTATAGTCAATGGATCCTCCAACTCTCCAACTGTGATGTCTATATGATTCTCCTGGATCTATTTTTCTATGGTGTAATACAGTGGTGAAACTAGATGTGAAATGTCCCTCTTCTCTCACCATTAAACCTCCATTTAAAAAAAAAACTAAATTCCCCGCATGGGGTACTCTCTACTTTTGCTTCGAACAAAACTACGATATTTACGATTCTGAAATGTACTTTATTATCTACATGTACATGTCAGAATGGTAAAATATAAATGTCACATTGGTATCCTAGTTGCGGTCAAAGCTATCTCTGCTCCAGACCCACCAGCGGAGCGTTTCCCAGAGTCCCAGAGGCACTAGAGGGCAGATGAAAAGCTTTCTGGGTAAATAGAACACTGTTTGGGGTTTTCAGCGGAACAGTAAACATAGTAATGATAAGGACGTCAGGGTTTAGGGCCCTACATTACACCATTTGGTCATTACGTGTCCCGGAACATCACAGATGATTCAGTTTAGTGACTCACAAGAAGAAAGAGAAGACGGCCCCAGTAACTACGGCCCCAGTAACTACGGCCCTAGTAACTACGGCCCCAGTAACTACGGCCCCAGTAACTACGGCCCCAGTAACTACGGCCCCGGTAACTAACTACGGCCCCGGTAACTAACTACGGCCCCGGTAACTAACTACGGCCCCGGTAACTAACTACGGCCCCGGTAACTAACTACGGCCCCGGTAACTAACTACGGCCCCGGTAACTAACTACGGCCCCGGTAACTAAATACGGCCCCGGTAACTAACTACGGCCCCGGTAACTACGGCCCCTGTAACTAACTACGGCCCCGGTAAATAACTACGGCCCCGGTAACTAACTACGGCCCCGGTAACTAACTACGGCCCCGGTAACTAACTACGGCCCCGGTAACTAACTACGGCCCCGGTAACTAACTACGGCCCCGGTAACTAACTACGGCCCCGGTAACTAACTACGGCCCCGGTAACTAACTACGGCCCCGGTAACTAACTACGGCCCCGGAAACTAACTACGGCCCCGGTAACTAACTACGGCCCCGGTAACTAACTACGGCCCCGGTAACTAACTACGGCCCCGGTAACTAACTACGGCCCCGGTAACTACGGCCCCTGTAACTAACTACGGCCCCGGTAACTAACTACGGCCCCGGTAACTAACTACGGCCCCGGTAACTACGGCCCCTGTAACTAACTACGGCCCCGGTAAATAACTACGGCCCCGGTAACTAACTACGGCCCCGGTAACTAACTACGGCCCCGGTAACTAACTACGGTAACTAACTACGGCCCCGGTAACTAACTACGGCCCCGGTAACTAACTACGGCCCCGGTAACTAACTACGGCCCCGGTAACTAACTACGGCCCCGGTAACTAACTACGGCCCCGGTAACTAACTACGGCCCCGGTAACTAACTACGGCCCCAGTAACTACGGCCCCAGTAACTAACTACGGCCCCAGTAACTAACTACGTGGCAGGTGATACAAGTAGGCTATGTATTTTCTATAGCTCTTCCTAAATCTTTTTTCTACCAACTTGACTGCACACGATAGTAAATATTTCTCAGCGATGTTTTTATTTGAATACATTTCTGAAGGTAACGATAACTAAGACTATATTTAAATGCCAAGATGTGGTCACATTATTATTGTATTCTTCAATCTAAAATCAGCACATTTCATACATACCATAGTTATGTACTCCTACACTGTTCAATGCTGTTCAGTGCTGTTCAGTGCTGTTCAGTGCTCCCATGAAGCTGCCTGTCAGTTATGTATCAGAGCTGTCACTAAACAATATTGAGCTGTCCAATACATAAGACTAAGGATATACCTGTTATTTATGACGCATGTGACAAATAAGATTTGATTTGACACACAGGACCAGCATCCTCCCTCCACCAGAAGGAGTGATGTAGAGTGAATGGTAATTTATACAGTCTGGTGAGGTTGGTAATTTATACAGTCTGGTGAGGTTGGTAATTTATACAGTCTGATGAGGTTGGTAATTTATACAGTCTGATGAGGTTGGTCATTTATACAGTCTGGTGAGGTTGGTAATTTATACAGTCTGATGAGGTTGGTAATTTATACAGTCTGATGAGGTTGGTAATTTAAACAGTCTGATGAGGTTGGTAATCTATACAGTCTGATGAGGTTGGTAATTTATACAGTCTGATGAGGTTGGTAATTTATACAGTCTGATGAGGTTGGTAATGTATACAGTCTGATGAGGTTGGTAATGTATACAGTCTGATGAGGTTGGTAATTTATACAGTCTGATGAGGTTGGTAATTTATACAGTCTGATGAGGTTGGTAATTTATACAGTCTGATGAGGTTGGTAATCTATACAGTCTGATGAGGTTGGTAATTTATACAGTCTGATGAGGTTGGTCATTTATACAGTCTGATGAGGTTGGTCATGTATACAGTCTGATGAGGTTGGTAATTTATACAGTCTGATGAGGTTGGTAATTTATACAGTCTGATGAGGTTGGTAATTTATACAGTCTGATGAGGTTGGTAATTTATACAGTCTGATGAGGTTGGTAATTTATACAGTCTGATGAGGTTGGTAATTTATACAGTCTGATGAGGTTGGTAATTTATACAGTCTGATGAGGTTGGTAATTTATACAATCTGATGAGGTTGGTAATTTATACAGTCTGATGAGGTTGGTAATTTATACAGTCTGATGAGGTTGGTAATTTATACAGTCTGGTGAGGTTGGTCATTTATACAGTCTGGTGAGGTTGGTCATTTATACAGTCTGGTGAGGTTGGTCATTTATACAGTCTGGTGAGGTTGGTCATATAGTCTGATGAGGTTGGTAATCTATACAGTCTGATGAGGTTGGTAATTTATACAGTCTGATGAGGTTGGTAATTTATACAGTCTGGTGAGGTTGGTCATTTATACAATCTGATGAGGTTGTACACATTGAGTCACATTGAGATTAAAAATCAATTTGACAAGAGAGCCCTGTATACATTACAATAAAACATAATAATACAACAACATACACACATATGTGTATAAAACAATATAATTCAGCGCAAAATTAACCAAAATAAATATTTTTAATTAAAGCAATCACATTCAACTACATAGAGGTTCTCAATCAATCATTTTTATCAATAATTTAAACATGGTCTGCCGTAATGTGATCGATCTCTTCAACATCATGCTCCAGACTCAGTTGGACATCATGATAAAAGATCATCATTTGACAACCGGGGCCAAGCTTCCTGCCATCCAGGACCAATATACCAGGGGGTGTCAGAGGAAGGCCCTGAAAATGGCCAAAGACTCCAGCCACCCTAGTCATAGACTGTTCTCTCTACTACCCCACGGCAAGCGGTACCAGAATGCCAAGGCTAGGTCCAAAAGGCTTATAAACAGCTTCTAACCCCAAGCCATAAGACTCCTGAACATCTAGTCAAATGGCTACCTAGACTATTTGCATTGCCCCCCCCCCCCTTTTTACGCTGCTGCTACTCTCTTTTATTATCTATGCATAGTCGCTTTAATAACTCTACCTACATGTACATATTACCTCAATTACCTCGACTAACCCCCGCACATTGACTCTGTACCGGTACCCCCTGTATGTAGCCTTGCTACTGTTATTTTACTGCTGCTCTTTAATTATTTGCTGTTGGATCAGAGCTCAGAAATGTTGGAATTAGAGAAAGAGACTACAGCCCTTAGTCTCACTTCAATCTGACACAAGCACAACCATGGTCATGTCCAAGGAAAATATAGAAGGAAAATAATTGCTTCTCAAGGGATTTTGGTGTGAAGTGTTTTCACATGCAGAGGTAACACAGAGGACAACTCCCTCTCCCTCTCTTCATCCCAAGTTTATTCCCCCCCCCACTTAATCTCCTTGTCATTAGTGTCCTTTGCTCATAGCGCTAACCTGCCCTGTGGTCTGTTGAAGGGAGGCAGAGTAGAGAGCACCTGTGGGGGCTCGGTTAACACCTACAGCAGCATTTCACCCTCACCCCCTCACCCTCATAAAACAGCCCCTCACCCTCATAACACCCCCTCACCCTCATAACACCCCCCCCACCCTCATAACACCGCCCCTCACCCTCATAACACCCCCCCTCCCTCATATCACCCCCCCACCCTCATAACACCGCCCCACCCTCATAACACCCCCCCACCCTCATAAAACCGCCCCCCACCCTCATAACACCGCCCCCCACCCTCATAACACCCCCCCACCCTCATAAAACCGCCCCCCACCCTCATAACACCG
Source organism: Salvelinus alpinus (assembly GCF_045679555.1). Taxonomy (NCBI): domain Eukaryota; kingdom Metazoa; phylum Chordata; class Actinopteri; order Salmoniformes; family Salmonidae; genus Salvelinus; species Salvelinus alpinus. Next base: position 1,907,099 of record NC_092104.1, on the reverse strand, counting down.
CCCCCCACCCTCATAACACCCCCCCCACCCTCATAACACCGCCCCTCACCCTCATAACACCCCCCCACCCTCATAACACCGCCCCTCACCCTCATAAAACCGCCCCCCACCCTCATAACACCGCCCCTCACCCTCATAAAACCGCCCCCCACCCTCATAACACCCCCCCACCCTCATAACACCCCCCCCACCCTCATAACACCCCCCCACCCTCATAACACCGCCCCCCACCCTCATAACACCCCCCCACCCTCATAACACCCCCCCCACCCTCATAACACCGCCCCCCACCCTCATAACACCGCCCCTCACCCTCATAACACCCCCCCCCACCCTCATAAAACCGCCCCCCACCCTCATAACACCCCCCCAACCTCATAACACCCCCCCACCCTCATAACACCGCCCCACCCTCATAACACCGCCCCCCACCCTCATAACACCGCCCCCCACCCTCATAACACCCCCCCACCCTCATAACACCCCCCCACCCTCATAACACCCCCCCACCCTCATAACACCCCCCCACCCCCATAACACCGCCCCCCACCCTCATAACACCCCCCCACCCTCATAACACCGCCCCCCACCCTCATAACACCGCCCCCCACCCTCATAACACCCCCCCACCCTCATAACACCCCCCCACCCTCATAACACCGCCCCCCACCCTCATAACACCCCCCCACCCTCATAACACCCCCCCACCCTCATAACACCGCCCCCCCTCACCCTCATAACACCCCCCCTCACCCTCATAACACCGCCCCTCACCCTCATAACACCGCCCCCCACCCTCATAACACCGCCCCCCACCCTCATAACACCCCCCCACCCTCATAACACCGCCCCCCACCCTCATAACACCGCCCCTCACCCTCATAACACCGCCCCCCACCCTCATAACACCGCCCCCCCTCACCCTCATAACACCGCCCCCCACCCTCATAACACCGCCCCCCACCCTCATAACACCGCCTCTCACCCTCATAACACCCCCCCACCCTCATAACACCCCCTCACCCTCATAACACCCCCCCACCCTCATAACACCGCCCCCCACCCTCATAACACCCCCCCACCCTCATAACACCCCCTCACCCTCATAACACCGCCCCCCACCCTCATAACACCCCCCCACCCTCATAACACCGCCTCTCACCCTCATAACACCGCCCCCCACCCTCATAACACCGCCCCCCACCCTCATAACACCGCCCCCCACCCTCATAACACCGCCCCCCACCCTCATAACACCGCCCCTCACCCTCATAACACCGCCCCCCACCCTCATAACACCCCCCCACCCTCATAACACCCCCTCACCCTCATAACACCCCCCCACCCTCATAACACCGCCCCCCACCCTCATAACACCCCCCCACCCTCATAACACCCCCCCACCCTCATAACACCCCCTCACCCTCATAACATCCCCTCACCCTCATAACACCCCCCCACCCTCATAACACCGCCCCCCACCCTCATAACACCGCCCCCCACCCTCATAACACCCCCTCACCCTCATAACACCGCCCCCCACCCTCATAACACCGCCCCCCCTCACCCTCATAACACCGCCCCCCACCCTCATAACACCGCCCCCCACCCTCATAACACCGCCTCTCACCCTCATAACACCCCCCCACCCTCATAACACCCCCTCACCCTCATAACACCCCCCCACCCTCATAACACCGCCCCCCACCCTCATAACACCCCCCCACCCTCATAACACCCCCTCACCCTCATAACACCCCCCCACCCTCATAACACCGCCCCCCACCCTCATAACACCCCCCCACCCTCATAACACCCCCCCACCCTCATAACACCCCCTCACCCTCATAACACCCCCTCACCCTCATAACACCCCCCCACCCTCATAACACCGCCCCCCCACCCTCATAACACCCCCCCTCACCCTCATAACACCCCCCCACCCTCATAACACCGCCCCCCACCCTCATAACACCCCCCCACCCTCATAACACCCCCTCACCCTCATAACACCGCCCCCCACCCTCATAACACCCCCCCACCCTCATAACACCCCCTCACCCTCATAACACCGCCCCCCCACCCTCATAACACCCCCCCTCACCCTCATAACACCCCCCCACCCTCATAACACCGCCCCCCACCCTCATAACACCCCCCCACCCTCATAACACCCCCTCACCCTCATAACACCGCCCCCCACCCTCATAACACCCCCTCACCCTCATAACACCGCCCCTCACCCTCATAACACCGCCCCCCACCCTCATAACACCGCCCCCCACCCTCATAACACCCCCCCACCCTCATAACACCCCCTCACCCTCATAACACCCCCCCACCCTCATAACACCCCCTCACCCTCATAACACCGCCCCCCACCCTCATAACACCCCCCCACCCTCATAACACCCCCTCACCCTCATAACACCCCCCCACCCTCATAACACCCCCTCACCCTCATAACACCGCCCCTCACCCTCATAACACCCCCCCACCCTCATAACACCCCCCCTCACCCTCATAACACCGCCCCCCCACCCTCATAACACCGCCCCCCACCCTCATAACACCGCCCCTCACCCTCATAACACCCCCCCACCCTCATAACACCGCCCCTCACCCTCATAACACCGCCCCCCACCCTCATAACACCGCCCCTCCCTCATAACACCGCCCCCCACCCTCATAACACCCCCCCACCCTCATAACACCGCCCCACCCTCACCCTCATAACACCGCCCCCCACCCTCATAACACCGCCCCTCACCCTCATAACACCCCCCCACCCTCATAACACCGCCCCCCACCCTCATAACACCGCCCCTCACCCTCATAACACCGCCCCCCACCCTCATAACACCCCCCCACCCTCATAACACCGCCCCCCACCCTCATAACACCCCCCCACCCTCATAACACCGCCCCTCACCCTCATAACACCGCCCCCCACCCTCATAACACCGCCCCTCCCTCATAACACCGCCCCACCCTCATAACACCGCCCCTCCCTCATAACACCGCCCCTCCCTCATAACACCCCCCCACCCTCATAACACCGCCCCCCACCCTCATAACACCCCCCCACCCTCATAACACCCCCCCACCCTCATAACACCGCCCCACCCTCATAACACCGCCCCTCACCCTCATAACACCGCCCCCCACCCTCATAACACCGCCCCCCACCCTCATAACACCGCCCCCCACCCTCATAACACCGCCCCTCCCTCATAACACCGCCCCTCCCTCATAACACCCCCCCACCCTCATAACACCGCCTCTCACCCTCATAACACCGCCCCCCACCCTCATAACACCGCCCCCACCCTCATAACACCGCCCCTCCCTCATAACACCGCCCCCCACCCTCATAACACCGCCCCCCACCCTCATAACACCGCCCCTCCCTCATAACACCGCCCCCCACCCTCATAACACCGCCCCCCACCCTCATAACACCGCCCCTCCCTCATAACACCGCCCCCCACCCTCATAACACCGCCCCCCACCCTCATAACACCGCCCCTCCCTCATAACACCGCCCCTCACCCTCATAACACCGCCCCTCCCTCATAACACCGCCCCCCACCCTCATAACACCGCCCCACCCTCATAACACCGCCTCTCACCCTCATAACACCGCCCCCCACCCTCATAACACCGCCCCCCACCCTCATAACACCGCCCCTCCCTCATAACACCGCCCCCCACCCTCATAACACCGCCCCCCACCCTCATAACACCGCCCCACCCTCATAACACCGCCTCTCACCCTCATAACACCGCCCCCCACCCTCATAACACCGCCCCCCACCCTCATAACACCGCCCCCCACCCTCATAACACCGCCCCTCCCTCATAACACCGCCCCTCCCTCATAACACCCCCCCACCCTCATAACACCGCCTCTCACCCTCATAACACCGCCCCCCACCCTCATAACACCGCCCCTCCCTCATAACACCGCCCCCCACCCTCATAACACCGCCCCCCACCCTCATAACACCGCCCCCCACCCTCATAACACCCCCCCACCCTCATAACACCGCCCCCCACCCTCATAACACCCCCCCCACCCTCATAACACCGCCTCTCACCCTCATAACACCGCCCCCCACCCTCATAACACCGCCCCACCCTCATAACACCGCCCCACCCTCATAACACCGCCCCCCACCCTCATAACACCGCCCCACCCTCATAACACCGCCCCTCCCTCATAACACCGCCCCTCCCTCATAACACCCCCCCACCCTCATAACACCGCCCCCCACCCTCATAACACCGCCCCCCACCCTCATAACACCGCCCCCCACCCTCATAACACCGCCCCCCACCCTCATAACACCGCCCCTCCCTCATAACACCCCCCCACCCTCATAACACCGCCCCCCACCCTCATAACACCGCCCCCCACCCTCATAACACCGCCCCCCACCCTCATAACACCGCCCCCCACCCTCATAACACCGCCCCTCCCTCATAACACCCCCCCACCCTCATAACACCGCCCCCCACCCTCATAACACCCCCCCACCCTCATAACACCGCCCCTCACCCTCATAACACCGCCCCCCACCCTCATAACACCGCCCCCCACCCTCATAACACCCCCCCCACCCTCATAACACCGCCCCCCACCCTCATAACACCCCCCCACCCTCATAACACCGCCCCTCACCCTCATAACACCGCCCCCCACCCTCATAACACCCCCCCACCCTCATAACACCCCCTCACCCTCATAACACCGCCCCCCACCCTCATAACACCGCCCCCCACCCTCATAACACCGCCTCTCACCCTCATAACACCGCCCCCCACCCTCATAACACCCCCCCACCCTCATAACACCGCCCCCCACCCTCATAACACCCCCCCACCCTCATAACACCGCCCCTCACCCTCATAACACCGCCCCCCACCCTCATAACACCCCCCCACCCTCATAACACCCCCTCACCCTCATAACACCCCCCCACCCTCATAACACCCCCTCACCCTCATAACACCGCCCCCCACCCTCATAACACCGCCCCCCACCCTCATAACACCCCCCCACCCTCATAACACCGCCCCTCACCCTCATAACACCGCCCCCCACCCTCATAACACCCCCCCACCCTCATAACACCCCCTCACCCTCATAACACCCCCTCACCCTCATAACACCGCCCCCCACCCTCATAACACCGCCCCTCACCCTCATAACACCGCCCCCCACCCTCATAACACCGCCCCCCACCCTCATAACACCCCCCCACCCTCATAACACCCCCTCACCCTCATAACACCCCCCCACCCTCATAACACCCCCCCACCCTCATAACACCGCCCCTCACCCTCATAACACCGCCCCCCACCCTCATAACACCCCCTCACCCTCATAACACCCCCCCACCCTCATAACACCCCCTCACCCTCATAACACCCCCTCACCCTCATAACACCCCCCCACCCTCATAACACCCCCCCACCCTCATAACACCGCCCCTCACCCTCATAACACCGCCCCCCACCCTCATAACACCCCCTCACCCTCATAACACCCCCCCACCCTCATAACACCCCCTCACCCTCATAACACCGCCCCCCACCCTCATAACACCGCCCCCCACCCTCATAACACCCCCCCACCCTCATAACACCGCCCCTCACCCTCATAACACCGCCCCCCACCCTCATAACACCCCCTCACCCTCATAACACCCCCTCACCCTCATAACACCCCCTCACCCTCATAACACCGCCCCCCACCCTCATAACACCGCCCCTCACCCTCATAACACCGCCCCCCACCCTCATAACACCGCCCCCCACCCTCATAACACCCCCCCACCCTCCTAACACCCCCTCACCCTCATAACACCCCCCCACCCTCATAACACCCCCCCACCCTCATAACACCGCCCCTCACCCTCATAACACCGCCCCCCACCCTCATAACACCCCCTCACCCTCATAACACCCCCCCACCCTCATAACACCCCCCCACCCTCATAACACCCCCCCACCCTCATAACACCCCCCCACCCTCATAACACCCCCCCACCCTCATAACACCCCCCCACCCTCATAACACCGCCCCCCACCCTCATAACACCCCCCCACCCTCATAACACCCCCTCACCCTCATAACACCCCCTCACCCTCATAACACCGCCCCCCACCCTCATAACACCGCCCCTCACCCTCATAACACCCCCCCACCCTCATAACACCGCCCCTCACCCTCATAACACCGCCCCCCACCCTCATAACACCGCCCCCCACCCTCATAACACCCCCCCCCACCCTCATAACACCGCCCCCCACCCTCATAACACCCCCCCCACCCTCATAACACCCCCCCCCACCCTCATAACACCCCCCCACCCTCATAACACCCCCTCACCCTCATAACACCCCCCCACCCTCATAACACCCCCTCACCCTCATAACACCGCCCCCCACCCTCATAACACCGCCCCCCACCCTCATAACACCCCCCCACCCTCATAACACCGCCCCTCACCCTCATAACACCGCCCCCCACCCTCATAACACCCCCCCACCCTCATAACACCCCCTCACCCTCATAACACCGCCCCCCACCCTCATAACACCGCCCCTCACCCTCATAACACCGCCCCTCACCCTCATAACACCGCCCCCCACCCTCATAACACCGCCCCTCACCCTCATAACACCGCCCCTCACCCTCATAACACCGCCCCCCACCCTCATAACACGTCATGGTTACAGATGAGTGCTATGTATGGATCGCCGTTTGGGTCTTTACGTGTGCTAGCTATATCTACTGAAACAGATTATGTCGTTTTTCTGTGTTTTTGGGGAAGAACATTGTTTGCATTCATCAGCTAGCTAGCTTTTTTACAACCAGCACTGTCCAGAGCTTGAGGAAGGGCAGGTGCAACGAAACAACTTTACCAGCATCATAGCATATGTATCGATGAATTGTTGTGACATATGAAATACGAGTGATAGTGTAATAATGTGTAATAACTACGTAAAAGATGTATGAACGCGTTAAATTGTTATGTGACGTGCAGTCATATTCAGGTCCTGATTGGTCAACAAGCTTATTTGACACATCAATAGTGTTATTTGACGTGTATCTTTTTTGACACTTAAAGACCCAAACGACGTTCCATAGCTATGGGGCAATAGTCATTTAGACGGGTTACCATGGCGTTCTTGGTTACAAGGACTACGTTGTTCTGCTTGAAACATGTAGGTATTACAGACTGAGTCAGGGAGAAGTTGAAAATGTCAGTGAAGACACTTGCCAGCTTGTGAGCAGGCGTCCTGGTGAATGTTAACCTGTTTAAAGGTCTTTCTCACATCGGCTACACAGAGCGAGATCACACAGTCATCCGGAACAGCTGGTGCTTTCATGCATGGTTCAGTGATGCTTGCCTCGAAGCAAGCTTAGAAGGTATTTAGCTCATCTGGTAGGCTCGCGTCACTGGGAAGCTCGCGGGTGGGTTTCCCTTCGTAATCCATAGCAGTCCTGTATCTTACCATCCGCATAATCGAACCACTTCTGTCACTGGTACTTCCTGTTTGAGTTGTTGCTAGTAAACAGGAATAAGAAGGATAGAGTTATGTCAGATTTGCCAAATGGAGGGCGAGGGAGAGCTTTGTTTATGTGTGTGGAGCAAAGGTGGTCTGGAGTTTTTTCCTTTCTCGTTGCACAGGTGACTTGCGCGTCGGTGAACAGCGCCTTCAACCGACGGAAAGTTCCGTCCGCCTCTGCTGACCACTGCAAACGCACCGGCCCCCCCTTCAGCAGTGAGGTAATGGGAGCCGCTACCTGGCCAAAACCCCGGATAAACCTCCGGTAGTAATTGAACCGCTGTACCTCTTTTACTGTGGTCGGAGTCGGCCAATTACGCACGGCCTTGACGTGGTCACACTCCATCACCACCCCCGAGGTGGAAATGCGATAACCCAGGAAGGAAACGGCTCGTTTGGAAAACTCACATTTCTCCGCCTTCACGTACAGGTCATGCTCCAGCAGTCGCCCAAGAACCTTGCGCACCAGAGACGCATGTGGCGGAGTAGATCAAGATATCGTCAATATACACCACCACACCCTGTCCGTGCAGGTCTCTGAGAATCTCGTCGACGAAGGATTGAAAGATGGCTGGAGCATTCTTTAACCCGTACGGCATGACGAGGTACTCATAATGGCCAGATGTGGTACTAAACGCGGTTTTCCACTCATCTCCCTCCCGAATACGCACCAGATTATACGCGCTCCTGAGGTCCAGTTTCGGGAAGAACCGCGCCCCGTGAAATGACTCCACCGCCGTAGCGATGAGAGGTGGTGGGTAATCAATGCACGGACGCAAACCACCCTCTTTTTTCTTCACAAAAAAGAAACTCGAGGAGACGGGTGACATGGAGGGCCGAATGTACCCCTGTCCCAGAGCTTCCGTGACATATGTCTCCATAGCCAATGTCTCCTCCTGGGACAAAGGATACACGTGACTCCTGGGCAGTGCAGCGTTCACCTGGAGGTTTATCACGCAATCCCCCTGTCGATGGGGTGGTAATTGGGTCGCCTTCTTTTTACTGAAGGCGATAGCCAAATCGGCATACTCAGCGGGAATGCGCACGGTGGAAACCTGGTCTGGACTCTCCACCGTCATCGCACCGATGGAAACTCCTACACACCTGCCTGAACACTCATCAGACCACCCCTGGAGAGCTCCCTGTCTCCACAAAATCTTAGGATTGTGAATAGCCAGCCAGGGAATCCCCAGCACCACCGGAAACGCAGGTGAATCGATAAGGAACAGACTAATCCGCTCCTTATGATCCCCCCGCGTAATCATCTCCACAAACGTACTGCACGTTGAGAAATCATGTGACTAAACTTAATAAAAAGAAGAAACTATACTATGAAACAAATATAAATTAAATAAGGAATGATAGTAAAAAAGTAAGAAGCTTGAAAATTACATTTTGAGGAAAAAAGGCAAACTAGGCTCCCTCATTCATTGAATTTTACAAAACTGACTGATATTGCCAATTACTTTAATGATTTTTTAATTGTCAAGATTAGCAAACTAAGGCATGACATACCAGCAACAAACGCTGACACTACACATCCAAGTATATCTGACCAAATTATGAAAGACAAGAATGGAAATTTTGAATTCCGTAAAGTGAGTGTGGAAGAGGTGAAAGCATTGTTGTTGTGTATCAACAATGACAAGCCACAGGGTCTGGCAACCTGGATGGAAAATTACTGAGGATAATAGCGGACGATATTGCCACTCCTATTTGCCACATCTTAAATTTAAGCCTACTAGAAAGTGTGTGCCCTCAGGCCTGGAGGGAAGCTAAAGTCATTCCGCTACCCAAGAATAGTAAAGCCCCCTTTACTGGCTCAAATAGACAACCAATCAGCCTGTTACCAACCCTTAGTAAATGTTTGGGAAAAATATGTTTGACCAGATAAAATGCTATTTTACAGTAAACAAATTGACAACAGACTTTCAGCTTATAGGGAAGGACATTCAACAAGCACAGCACTTACACAAATGACTGATGATTGGCTGAGACAAACTGATGATAAAAATATTGTGGGGGCTGTTTTGTTAGACTTCAGTGCAGCTTTTGACATTATCAATCATAGTCTGCTGCTGGAAAAACGTATGTGTTATGGCTTTACATCCCCTGCTATATTATGGATATAGAGTTACCTGTCTAACAGAACACAGGGGGTGTTCCTTAATGGAAGCCTCTCCAACATAATCCCGATAGAATCAGGAATTCCCCAGGGCAGCTGTCTAGGCCCCTTACTTTTTTCAATCTTTACTTCAATCTTTACTTTGAGGCTTTGAGTAAAGCCAGTGTGTCTATGTATGTGGATGACTCAACACTATACACGTCAGCTACTACAGCAACTGAAATGACTGCAACATTTCACAAAAGAGCTGCAGTTAGTTTCAGAATGGGTGGCAAGGAATAAGTTAGTGCTAAATATTTCAAAAACTAAAAGTATTGTATTTGGGACAAATTGTTCACTAAACCATAAACCTCAACTAAATATTATAATAAATAATGTGGAAATTGAGCAAGTTGAGGAGACTAAACTGCTTGGAGTAACCCTGGATTGTAAACTGTCATGGTCACACAACATATTGATACAACAGTAGCTAAGATGGCGAGAAGTCTGTCCATAATAAAGCGCTGCTCTACCTTCTTAACAACACTATCAACAAGGCAGGTCCTACAGGCCCTAGTTTTGTCACACCTGGACTACTGTTCAGTCGTGTGGTCAGGTGCCACAAAGAGGAACTTGGGAAAATTGCAATAGGCTCAGAACAGGGCAGCACGACTGGCCCTTGGATGTACACAGAGAGCAAACATTAATAATATGCATGTCAATCTCTCCCGGCTTAAAGTAGAGGAGAGATTGACTTCATCACACCTTGTATTTGTGAGAAGTATTGACATGTTGAACCGAGCTGTCTGTTTGAACTACTGGCACACAGCTCAGACACCCATACATACCCCACAAGACATGCCACCAGAGGTCTCTTCACAGTCCCCAAGTCCAGAACAGACTATGGGAGGCACACAGTACTACATAGAGCCATGACTACATGGAACTCTATTCCACATCAGGTATCTGATGCAAGCAGTAGAATCAGATTTAAAATGCAGGTAAAAATACATCTTATGGAACAGCGGGGACTGTGAAGTAATACAAACATAGGCACAAACAAAATGCACACACACGTACACATGGATTTTGTATTGTAGATATGTGATAGTGGAATATGGGCCTGAGGGCACACGCTTAGTGTGTTGTGAATTCTGTAATGAATGTATTGTAATGTTTTTAAAAACTGCCTTAGTTTTGCCGGACCCCAGGAAGAGTAGCTGCTGCCTAATACAAATAAATACAAATACAATGAAAACAGCATGGTAGGTTAAAACCTCTACCGACCCCCCCATCCCGGTTCCGGGATCATCCTCATCAGAAACGCTGACTAGCATAGCCTAGCCTAGCCTAGCGCCACAGGGATATCATATAATATAATTTCATGAAATCACAAGTCCAATTGCCACGTTCCTGACCTTATTTCCTTTGTTCAGTCTTGTTTAGTTGGTCAGGACGTGAGCTGGGTGGGCATTCTATGTTATGTGTTTCTATGTTGGGTTTATTGTTTGGCCTAATATGGTTCTCAATCAGGGGCAGGTGTTTGTCATTGTCTCTGATTGGGAACCATAGTAAGGTTGACTGTTTTCACTGTTTGTTGGTAGGTGATTGTTCCTGTTTACTAACAGTTTACAATCACTAACCTTTGAACAACTTCATCAGATGACAGTCTTATGACATCATGTTATACAATACATTTATGTTTTGTTCGAAAATGTGCTTATTTAGAGCTACAAATCGGGGTTTTACATTGCAGCCATGGTCACAAATGGCACCAAAATGTCCGAAGAAATTTTAGACAGCCACGTAATCTAACCGAAAAACTCATCATAAACTTTGCTGAAAAATACACGTTGCACATATAATTAAAGATACACTGGTTCTTAATGCAACCGCTGTGTTAGATTTAAAAAAATAACTTTAGTACAAAGCACAGCATGCAATAATCTGAGACAGCGCTCAGCCATTCTCCGCCATGTTGGAGTCCAAAGAGTCCACAAAAATACGAAATAACATCATAAATATTCCCTTACCTTTGATGAACTTTCATCAGAATGCAGTGCCAGGAATCCTTGTTCCACAATAAATCGTTGTTTTGTTTTAGAATGTCCATTTCTTCTGTCGAATTAGCAACTTTGGCTAGCATGGTGCAGCTCACGTGTCCATGAAGATTTTACGCATGAACGAAAAATTCAAAAAGTCATAATAAAAGTTGAATAAACTGGTCAAACTCAGTTGAGAATCCATCTTTAGGATGTTTTTCACAAATATATCCAATAACGTCCCAGACGGAGCATTTCTTCGTGTCTACCTAACGCATTGCATAAAACGATATGACAAACCGAAGTGCGTAGCCAGGTACTACCAATATGGCTGACCTCTCACTCCAACGACTCCCATCCGGTCCCAGAGAAGGCTAGACACTTCATTCCACGTTCTACTGCCTGTTGACATCTAGTGGAAGGCGTATGAAGTGCATACAGATCCATAAATATAAGGCAATTGAATAGGCAATGCCTTTCACAGAGACCCATTTCAGAATTTTCACTTCCTGTTTGGAAGTTTGCCTGCCAAATGAGTTCTGTTTTACTCACAGATATAATTCAAACAGTTTTAGAAACTTCAGAGTGATTTCTATCCAATAGTAATAATAATATGCATATCATATGATCTAGGACAGAGTACGAGGCCGTTTAAATTGGGCACGATTTTATCCAGAAGTGAAAATGTCGCCCCCTATTTCCAAGTTAACTGACTGTGTGGCAGTGGCACAGTGGAATCAGCATGGTAGGTTTGTCACATCTGCTCCTACTACGCCCGCTGGTGTTCATCCGGTGTCTTCTTGACCTGCAGTTACTCCCCCTGTACACTCTCTCTCTCTCTCTCTCTCCCTCTCTGTGTGATTGTGTGGTTGGAGACAGGTGTGCTGGAGTCAGAGCAGATCCCTACCAGCTGCAACTCGTTCCATAATCAAGACCTCTACAAATATTCAGTCCTGCCACTTCCACTCTGCCAGATTGTAATCTCTACTCAGTCAGTTTATGATTCTAGCCTTTTATGATTACGCAAGATCCTGTTACTCTGCTGTGCCTGTTTCCCTGCCTGACACTGTTTATTCTCTGATTGCAGTATTGCTGTCTCTGGCTCCTGTTCCACATCTCACCACCCAACTACCTTACTCTGGATTTTACTCACCACCACTACCATGGATTCCCCCCAGGACCTGTTTACCCTGTTCTACTCAGCCAACTCCAACTTCAGTCTCCACATCTGGTTTTTCTGCAAGTCATCCGAGCTTCCACGGACCTGCACTCTCTGTGTAAAAATACATATTTTGGTTCAGTCATCCCTGTTTCCTCATCTGCTCTTGGGTTTCCCTGTGTCGCTCCACTTAACAAGGTTAACTGACTGTGTGGCAGTGACACAGTGGAATCAGCGTGGTAGGTTAACTGACTGGCAGTGACAGTGGAATCAGCGTGGTAGGTTAACTGACTGGCAGTGACACAGTGGAATCAGCGTGGTAGGTTAACTGACTGGTAGTGACACAGTGGAATCAGCGTGGTAGGTTAACTGACTGGCAGTGACACAGTGGAATCAGCGTGGTAGGTTAAAACCTTTTCTCAATAGGGGGGTGCTGTTTTCACTTTGTAAAAAATCGTGCCCAAATTAAACTGCCTCATACTCTATTCTAGCTCGTACAATATGCATATTATTATTACTATTGGATAGAAAACACTCAAGTTTCTAAAACCGTTTGAATTATATCTGTGAGTAAAACAGAGCTCATTTTGCAGCAAACTTCCTGACAGCAAAAATTCTGAAATCGAGTCTCTGTTCCAGGGCCTTCCTATTCAATTGCCTGAAATCTATGGATATACATGCACTTCATACGCCTTCCACTAGATGTCAACAGGCAGTGGGAGGTGGAATGGGGTGTCTAGCTTGATCTGAGGTCGAACAAGAGCTTTTGGAATGACGTGTCTGGAAATTTCATTGTCTTCGAAGGCGCGAGAAGGAACCCCAGATTGCCTTCTGAAAAGCTTTCGGTATACACGGCTAATATCTCCGGCTTTGATTTTATTTGGTACATGTGATAATATCATCGTAAAGTATGTTTTTTCAATCGAGTTTTATCAGATTATTCAACGTTTATCGGGAGTTTTGGAGTTTTGCGTTGTTTGCGTCGAGAAAAGATGGACATCTTCGCGCCACTTGGCTAGCTATGGTTGCTAATTCGACAGGAGAAGAGGACATTCTAAAACCAAACAACGATTTATTCTGGACAAAGGACTCCTTGTACAAGATTCTGATGGAAGCTCAGCAAAAGTAGGAACCATTTATGATGTTATTTCGTATTTCTGTGGAAAATGTTTAGTCCTATTTTCCGCCCTTATTGCGGGCGCTGTCTCGCTATAACGTAAGCTGTTTGTTATGGTAAAGTTATTTTAAAAAATCTAACACGGCGATTGCATTAAGAACTAGTGTATCTTTCATTTGCTGTCCAACATGTATTTTTTAGTAAAGTTTATGATGAGTTATTTGGTCAGATTAGGTGAGTGTCAGAAATATATCCGGACATTCTGGGAAAAAGTTGCTACATTTTCACAATGTATAACCACGGTTTTCAGCTCTAAATATGCACATTTTCGAACAAAACATAAATGTTTTGTTTAACATGATGTTATAAGACTGTCATCTGATGAAGTTGGTCAAGGTTAGTGATTTATTTTATATTTATTGCTGGTTTTTGTGAATGCTATCTTTGCGGTGAATGAATGCGGTTGTGTGTTTGGCTATTGTGGTAAGCTAATATAATGCTATGTTGTGTTTTCGCTGTAAAACACTTAAAAAATCGGAAATATTGGCTGGATTCACAAGATGTTTATCTTTCATTTGCTGTACACCATGTATTTTTCATAAATGTTTTATGATGAGTATTTAGGTATTTCACGTTGCTCTCTGTAATTATTCTGGCTGCTTCGGTGCTATTTGTGATTGTAGCTGCAATGTAAAACTATGATTTATACCTGAAATATGCAAATTTTTCGAACAAAACATAAATGTATTGTGTAACATGTTATAAGACTGTCATCTGATGAAGTTGTTTCTTGGTTAGTGACTAATTATATCTCTATTTGGTCAGTTTTGTGATAGCTACCTATGCGGTAAAAATGCGGTCTTTTGCTATTGTGGTTAGCTAATAGAAATACATATTGTGTTTTCGCTGTAAAACATTTTAAAAATCGGAAATGATGGCTGGATTCACAAGATGTGTATCTTTCATTTGGTGTCTTGGACTTGTGATTTCATGATATTTATATGCTAGTATTTACTTGTGGCGCTATGCTAGGCTATGCTAGTCAGCTTTTTACTGATGAGGATGCTCCCGGATCCGGGATGGTGATGAAGTAGATGTTAACTGACTGTGTTGCAGTGACACAGTGGAATCAGCATGGCAGGTTAACTGACTGTGTTGCAGTGACACAGTGGAATCAGCGTGGTAGGTTAACTGACTGACAGTGACACAGTGGAATCAGCGTGGTAGGTTAACTGACTGTGTGGCAGCGACACAGTGGAATCAGCGTGGTAGGTTAACTGACTGTGTGGCAGTGACACAGTGGAATCAGCGTGGTAGGTTAACTGACTGGCAGTGACACAGTGGAATCAGCGTGGTAGGTTAACTGACTGGCAGTGACACAGTGGAATCAGCGTGGTAGGTTAACTGACTGGCAGTGACACAGTGGAATCAGCGTGGTAGGTTAACTGACTGGCAGTGACACAGTGGAATCAGCGTGGTAGGTTAACTGACTGGCAGTGACACAGTGGAATCAGCGTGGTAGGTTAACTGACTGGCAGTGACACAGTGGAATCAGCGTGGTAGGTTAACTGACTGTGTGGCAGTGACACAGTGGAATCAGCGTGGTAGGTTAACTGACTGTGTGGCAGCGACACAGGGGAATCAGCGTGGTAGGTTAACTGACTGGCAGTGACACAGTGGAATCAGCGTGGTAGGTTAACTGACTGGCAGCGACACAGTGGAATCAGCGTGGTAGGTTAACTGACTGTGTGGCAGCGACACAGTGGAATCAGCGTGGTAGGTTAACTGACTGTGTGGCAGTGACACAGTGGAATCAGCATGGTAGGTTAACTGACTGTGTGGCAGTGACACAGTGGAATCAGCGTGGTAGGTTAACTGACTGGCAGTGACACAGTGGAATCAGCGTGGTAGGTTAACTGACTGTGTGGCAGTGACACAGTGGAATCAGTGTGGTAGGTTAACTGACTGGCAGTGACACAGTGGAATCAGCGTGGTAGGTTAACTGACTGGCAGTGACACAGTGGAATCAGCGTGGTAGGTTAACTGACTGGCAGTGACACAGTGGAATCAGCGTGGTAGGTTAACTGACTGGCAGTGACACAGTGGAATCAGCGTGATAGGTTAACTGACTGTGTGGCAGTGACACAGTGGAATCAGCGTGGTAGGTTAACTGACTGTGTGGCACAGTGGAATCAGCGTGGTAGGTTAACTGACTGGCAGTGACACAGTGGAATCAGCGTGGTAGGTTAACTGACTGGCAGTGACACAGTGGAATCAGCGTGGTAGGTTAACTGACTGGCAGTGACACAGTGGAATCAGCGTGGTAGGTTAACTGACTGGCAGTGACACAGTGGAATCAGCGTGGTAGGTTAACTGACTGTGTGGCAGTGACACAGTGGAATCAGCGTGGTAGGTTAACTGACTGTGTGGCAGCGACACAGGGGAATCAGCGTGGTAGGTTAACTGACTGGCAGTGACACAGTGGAATCAGCGTGGTAGGTTAACTGACTGGCAGCGACACAGTGGAATCAGCGTGGTAGGTTAACTGACTGTGTGGCAGCGACACAGTGGAATCAGCGTGGTAGGTTAACTGACTGTGTGGCAGTGACACAGTGGAATCAGCGTGGTAGGTTAACTGACTGTGTGGCAGTGACACAGTGGAATCAGCGTGGTAGGTTAACTGACTGGCAGTGACACAGTGGAATCAGCGTGGTAGGTTAACTGACTGTGTGGCAGTGACACAGTGGAATCAGCGTGGTAGGTTAACTGACTGGCAGTGACACAGTGGAATCAGCGTGGTAGGTTAACTGACTGGCAGTGACACAGTGGAATCAGCGTGGTAGGTTAACTGACTGGCAGTGACACAGTGGAATCAGCGTGGTAGGTTAACTGACTGTGTGGCAGTGACACAGTGGAATCAGCGTGGTAGGTTAACTGACTGTGTGGCAGCGACACAGGGGAATCAGCGTGGTAGGTTAACTGACTGGCAGTGACACAGTGGAATCAGCGTGGTAGGTTAACTGACTGGCAGTGACACAGTGGAATCAGCGTGGTAGGTTAACTGACTGGCAGTGACACAGTGGAATCAGCGTGGTAGGTTAACTGACTGTGTGGCAGTGACACAGTGGAATCGGCGTGGTAGGTTAACTGACTGTGTGGCAGTGACACAGTGGAATCAGCGTGGTAGGTTAACTGACTGGCAGTGACACAGTGGAATCAGCGTGGTAGGTTAACTGACTGGCAGTGACACAGTGGAATCAGCGTGGTAGGTTAACTGACTGGCAGTGACACAGTGGAATCAGCGTGGTAGGTTAACTGACTGGCAGTGACACAGTGGAATCGGCGTGGTAGGTTAACTGACTGTGTGGCAGTGACACAGTGGAATCGGCGTGGTAGGTTAACTGACTGTGTGGCAGTGACACAGTGGAATCAGCGTGGTAGGTTAACTGACTGGCAGTGACACAGTGGAATCAGCGTGGTAGGTTAACTGACTGTGTGGCAGTGACACAGTGGAATCAGCGTGGTAGGTTAACTGACTGGCAGTGACACAGTGGAATCAGCGTGGTAGGTTAACTGACTGGCAGTGACACAGTGGAATCAGCGTGGTAGGTTAACTGACTGTGTGGCAGTGACACAGTGGAATCAGCGTGGTAGGTTAACTGACTGGCAGTGACACAGTGGAATCAGCGTGGTAGGTTAACTGACTGGCAGTGACACAGTGGAATCGGCGTGGTAGGTTAACTGACTGGCAGTGACACAGTGGAATCAGCGTGGTAGGTTAACTGACTGTGTGGCAGTGACACAGTGGAATCAGCGTGGTAGGTTAACTGACTGTTGCAGTGACACAGTGGAATCAGCGTGGTAGGTTAACTGACTGTGTGGCAGTGACACAGTGGAATCAGCGTGGTAGGTTAACTGACTGTGTGGCAGTGACACAGTGGAATCAGCGTGGTAGGTTAACTGACTGTGTGGCAGTGACACAGTGGAATCAGCGTGGTAGGTTAACTGACTGTGTGGCAGTGACACAGTGGAATCAGCGTGGTAGGTTAACTGACTGTGTGGCAGTGACACAGTGGAATCGGCGTGGTAGGTTAACTGACTGGCAGTGACACAGTGGAATCGGCGTGGTAGGTTAACTGACTGGCAGTGACACAGTGGAATCAGCGTGGTAGGTTAACTGACTGTGTGGCAGTGACACAGTGGAATCAGCGTGGTAGGTTAACTGACTGTTGCAGTGACACAGTGGAATCAGCGTGGTAGGTTAACTGACTGTGTGGCAGTGACACAGTGGAATCAGCGTGGTAGGTTAACTGACTGTGTGGCAGTGACACAGTGGAATCAGCGTGGTAGGTTAACTGACTGTGTGGCAGTGACACAGTGGAATCAGCGTGGTAGGTTAACTGACTGTGTGGCAGTGACACAGTGGAATCAGCGTGGTAGGTTAACTGACTGTGTGGCAGTGATACAGTGGAATCAGCGTGGTAGGTTAACTGACTGTGTGGCAGTGACACAGTGGAATCGGCGTGGTAGGTTAACTGACTGGTAGTGACACAGTGGAATCGGCGTGGTAGGTTAACTGACTGGCAGTGACACAGTGGAATCAGCGTGGTAGGTTAACTGACTGTGTGGCAGTGACACAGTGGAATCAGCGTGGTAGGTTAACTGACTGTGTGGCAGTGACACAGTGGAATCAGCGTGGTAGGTTAACTGACTGTGTGGCAGTGACACAGTGGAATCAGCGTGGTAGGTTAACTGACTGGCAGTGACACAGTGGAATCAGCGTGGTAGGTTAACTGACTGTGTGGCAGTGACACAGTGGAATCAGCGTGGTAGGTTAACTGACTGGCAGTGACACAGTGGAATCAGCGTGGTAGGTTAACTGACTGGCAGTGACACAGTGGAATCAGCGTGGTAGGTTAACTGACTGGCAGTGACACAGTGGAATCAGCGTGGTAGGTCAACTGACTGGCAGTGACACAGTGGAATCAGCGTGGTAGGTTAACTGACTGGCAGTGACACAGTGGAATCAGCGTGGTAGGTTAACTGACTGGCAGTGACACAGTGGAATCAGCGTGGTAGGTTAACTGACTGGCAGTGACACAGTGGAATTAGCGTGGTAGGTTAACTGACTGTCAGTGACACAGTGGAATCAGCGTGGTAGGTTAACTGACTGACTGGCAGTGACACAGTGGAATCAGCGTGGTAGGTTAACTGACTGGCAGTGACACAGTGGAATCAGCGTGGTAGGTTAACTGACTGGCAGTGACACAGTGGAATCAGCGTGGTAGGTTAACTGACTGACTGGCAGTGACACAGTGGAATCAGCATGGTAGGCTAACTGACTGGCAGTGACACAGTGGAATCAGCATGGTAGGTTAACTGACTGTGTGGCAGTGACACAGTGGAATCAGCGTGGTAGGTTAACTGACTGTGTGGCAGTGACACAGTGGAATCAGCGTGGTAGGTTAACTGACTGTGTGGCAGTGACACAGTGGAATCAGCGTGGTAGGTTAACTGACTGGCAGTGACACAGTGGAATCAGCGTGGTAGGTGAACTGACTGGCAGTGACACAGTGGAATCAGCGTGGTAGGTTAACTGACTGGCAGTGACACAGTGGAATCAGCGTGGTAGGTTAACTGACTGGCAGTGACACAGTGGAATCAGCGTGGTAGGTTAACTGACTGTGTGGCAGTGACACAGTGGAATCAGCGTGGTAGGTTAACTGACTGTGTGGCAGTGACACAGTGGAATCAGCGTGGTAGGTTAACTGACTGTGTGGCAGTGACACAGTGGAATCAGCGTGGTAGGTTAACTGACTGGCAGTGACACAGTGGAATCAGCGTGGTAGGTGAACTGACTGGCAGTGACACAGTGGAATCAGCGTGGTAGGTTAACTGACTGGCAGTGACACAGTGGAATCAGCGTGGTAGGTTAACTGACTGGCAGTGACACAGTGGAATCAGCGTGGTAGGTTAACTGACTGGTTGGCAGTGACACAGTGGAATCAGCGTGGTAGGTTAACTGACTGGCAGTGACACAGTGGAATCAGCGTGGTAGGTTAACTGACTGGCAGTGACACAGTGGAATCAGCGTGGTAGGTTAACTGACTGGCAGTGACACAGTGGAATTAGCGTGGTAGGTTAACTGACTGGCAGTGACACAGTGGAATCAGCGTGGTAGGTTAACTGACTGGCAGTGACACAGTGGAATCAGCGTGGTAGGTGAACTGACTGGCAGTGACACAGTGGAATCAGCGTGGTAGGTTAACTGACTGGCAGTGACACAGTGGAATCAGCGTGGTAGGTTAACTGACTGGCAGTGACACAGTGGAATCAGCGTGGTAGGTTAACTGACTGACTGGCAGTGACACAGTGGAATCAGCATGGTAGGCTAACTGACTGGCAGTGACACAGTGGAATCAGCGTGGTAGGTTAACTGACTGTGTGGCAGTGACACAGTGGAATCAGCGTGGTAGGTTAACTGACTGTGTGGCAGTGACACAGTGGAATCAGCGTGGTAGGTTAACTGACTGTGTGGCAGTGACACAGTGGAATCAGTGTGGTAGGTTAACTGACTGGCAGTGACACAGTGGAATCAGCGTGGTAGGTGAACTGACTGGCAGTGACACAGTGGAATCAGCGTGGTAGGTTAACTGACTGGCAATGACACAGTGGAATCAGCGTGGTAGGTTACTGACTGGCAGTGACACAGTGGAATCAGCGTGGTAGGTTAACTGACTGTGTGGCAGTGACACAGTGGAATCAGCGTGGTAGGTTAACTGACTGTGTGGCAGTGACACAGTGGAATCAGCGTGGTAGGTTAACTGACTGTGTGGCAGTGACACAGTGGAATCAGCGTGGTAGGTTAACTGACTGTGTGGCAGTGACACAGTGGAATCAGCGTGGTAGGTTAACTGACTGTGTGGCAGTGACACAGTGGAATCAGTGTGGTAGGTTAACTGACTGGCAGTGACACAGTGGAATCAGCGTGGTAGGTGAACTGACTGGCAGTGACACAGTGGAATCAGCGTGGTAGGTTAACTGACTGGCAGTGACACAGTGGAATCAGCGTGTTAGGTTACTGACTGGCAGTGACACAGTGGAATCAGCGTGGTAGGTTAACTGACTGTGTGGCAGTGACACAGTGGAATCGGCGTGGTAGGTTAACTGACTGTGTGGCAGTGACACAGTGGAATCGGCGTGGTAGGTTAACTGACTGGCAGTGACACAGTGGAATCAGCGTGGTAGGTTAACTGACTGTGTGGCAGTGACACAGTGGAATCAGCGTGGTAGGTTAACTGACTGTGTGGCAGTGACACAGTGGAATCAGCGTGGTAGGTTAACTGACTGTGTGGCAGTGACACAGTGGAATCAGCGTGGTAGGTTAACTGACTGTGTGGCAGTGACACAGTGGAATCAGCGTGGTAGGTTAACTGACTGTGTGGCAGTAACACAGTGGAATCGGCGTGGTAGGTTAACTGACTGGTAGGGACACAGTGGAATCGGCGTGGTAGGTTAACTGACTGGCAGTGACACAGTGGAATCAGCGTGGAGGTTAACTGACTGTGTGGCAGTGACACAGTGGAATCAGCGTGGTAGGTTAACTGACTGTGTGGCAGTGACACAGTGGAATCAGCGTGGTAGGTTAACTGACTGTGTGGCAGTGACACAGTGGAATCAGCGTGGTAGGTTAACTGACTGGCAGTGACACAGTGGAATCAGCGTGGTAGGTTAACTGACTGTGTGGCAGTGACACAGTGGAATCAGCGTGGTAGGTTAACTGACTGGCAGTGACACAGTGGAATCAGCGTGGTAGGTTAACTGACTGGCAGTGACACAGTGGAATCAGCGTGGTAGGTTAACTGACTGTGTGGCAGTGACACAGTGGAATCAGTGTGGTAGGTTAACTGACTGGCAGTGACACAGTGGAATCAGCGTGGTAGGTGAACTGACTGGCAGTGACACAGTGGAATCAGCGTGGTAGGTTAACTGACTGGCAATGACACAGTGGAATCAGCGTGGTAGGTTACTGACTGGCAGTGACACAGTGGAATCAGCGTGGTAGGTTAACTGACTGTGTGGCAGTGACACAGTGGAATCAGCGTGGTAGGTTAACTGACTGTGTGGCAGTGACACAGTGGAATCAGCGTGGTAGGTTAACTGACTGTGTGGCAGTGACACAGTGGAATCAGCGTGGTAGGTTAACTGACTGTGTGGCAGTGACACAGTGGAATCAGCGTGGTAGGTTAACTGACTGTGTGGCAGTGACACAGTGGAATCAGTGTGGTAGGTTAACTGACTGGCAGTGACACAGTGGAATCAGCGTGGTAGGTGAACTGACTGGCAGTGACACAGTGGAATCAGCGTGGTAGGTTAACTGACTGGCAGTGACACAGTGGAATCAGCGTGTTAGGTTACTGACTGGCAGTGACACAGTGGAATCAGCGTGGTAGGTTAACTGACTGTGTGGCAGTGACACAGTGGAATCGGCGTGGTAGGTTAACTGACTGTGTGGCAGTGACACAGTGGAATCGGCGTGGTAGGTTAACTGACTGGCAGTGACACAGTGGAATCAGCGTGGTAGGTTAACTGACTGTGTGGCAGTGACACAGTGGAATCAGCGTGGTAGGTTAACTGACTGTGTGGCAGTGACACAGTGGAATCAGCGTGGTAGGTTAACTGACTGTGTGGCAGTGACACAGTGGAATCAGCGTGGTAGGTTAACTGACTGTGTGGCAGTGACACAGTGGAATCAGCGTGGTAGGTTAACTGACTGTGTGGCAGTAACACAGTGGAATCGGCGTGGTAGGTTAACTGACTGGTAGGGACACAGTGGAATCGGCGTGGTAGGTTAACTGACTGGCAGTGACACAGTGGAATCAGCGTGGAGGTTAACTGACTGTGTGGCAGTGACACAGTGGAATCAGCGTGGTAGGTTAACTGACTGTGTGGCAGTGACACAGTGGAATCAGCGTGGTAGGTTAACTGACTGTGTGGCAGTGACACAGTGGAATCAGCGTGGTAGGTTAACTGACTGGCAGTGACACAGTGGAATCAGCGTGGTAGGTTAACTGACTGTGTGGCAGTGACACAGTGGAATCAGCGTGGTAGGTTAACTGACTGGAAGTGACACAGTGGAATCAGCGTGGTAGGTTAACTGACTGGCAGTGACACAGTGGAATCAGCGTGGTAGGTTAACTGACTGGCAGTGACACAGTGGAATCAGCGTGGTAGGTTAACTGACTGGCAGTGACACAGTGGAATCAGCGTGGTAGGTTAACTGACTGGCAGTGACACAGTGGAATTAGCGTGGTAGGTTAACTGACTGTTGCAGTGACACAGTGGAATCAGCGTGGTAGGTTAACTGACTGGCAGTGACACAGTGGAATCAGCGTGGTAGGTTAACTGACTGGCAGTGACACAGTGGAATCAGCGTGGTAGGTTAACTGACTGGCAGTGACACAGTGGAATTAGCGTGGTAGGTTAACTGACTGTTGCAGTGACACAGTGGAATCAGCGTGGTAGGTTAACTGACTGACTGGCAGTGACACAGTGGAATCAGCGTGGTAGGTTAACTGACTGGCAGTGACACAGTGGAATCAGCGTGGTAGGTTAACTGACTGACTGGCAGTGACACAGTGGAATCAGCATGGTAGGCTAACTGACTGGCAGTGACACAGTGGAATCAGCGTGGTAGGTTAACTGACTGGCAGTGACACAGTGGAATCAGCGTGGTAGGTTAACTGACTGGCAGTGACACAGTGGAATCAGCGTGGTAGGTTAACTGACTGGCAGTCACACAGTGGAATCAGCGTGGTAGGTTAACTGACTGGCAGTGACACAGTGGAATCAGCGTGGTAGGTTAACTGACTGGCAGTGACACAGTGGAATCAGCGTGGTAGGTTAACTGACTGGCAGTGACACAGTGGAATTAGCGTGGTAGGTTAACTGACTGGCAGTGACACAGTGGAATCAGCGTGCTAGGTTAACTGACTGACTGGCAGTGACACAGTGGAATCAGCGTGGTAGGTTAACTGACTGGCAGTGACACAGTGGAATCAGCGTGGTAGGTTAACTGACTGGCAGTGACACAGTGGAATCAGCGTGGTAGGTTAACTGACTGACTGGCAGTGACACAGTGGAATCAGCATGGTAGGCTAACTGACTGGCAGTGACACAGTGGAATCAGCATGGTAGGTTAACTGACTGTGTGGCAGTGACACAGTGGAATCAGCGTGGTAGGTTAACTGACTGTGTGGCAGTGACACAGTGGAATCAGCGTGGTAGGTTAACTGACTGTGTGGCAGTGACACAGTGGAATCAGCGTGGTAGGTTAACTGACTGGCAGTGACACAGTGGAATCAGCGTGGTAGGTGAACTGACTGGCAGTGACACAGTGGAATCAGCGTGGTAGGTTAACTGACTGGCAGTGACACAGTGGAATCAGCGTGGTAGGTTAACTGACTGGTTGGCAGTGACACAGTGGAATCAGCGTGGTAGGTTAACTGACTGGCAGTGACACAGTGGAATCAGCGTGGTAGGTTAACTGACTGGCAGTGACACAGTGGAATCAGCGTGGTAGGTTAACTGACTGGCAGTGACACAGTGGAATTAGCGTGGTAGGTTAACTGACTGGCAGTGACACAGTGGAATCAGCGTGGTAGGTTAACTGACTGGCAGTGACACAGTGGAATCAGCGTGGTAGGTGAACTGACTGGCAGTGACACAGTGGAATCAGCGTGGTAGGTTAACTGACTGGCAGTGACACAGTGGAATCAGCGTGGTAGGTTAACTGACTGGCAGTGACACAGTGGAATCAGCGTGGTAGGTTAACTGACTGACTGGCAGTGACACAGTGGAATCAGCATGGTAGGCTAACTGACTGGCAGTGACACAGTGGAATCAGCGTGGTAGGTTAACTGACTGTGTGGCAGTGACACAGTGGAACAAGCGTGGTAGGTTAACTGACTGTGTGGCAGTGACACAGTGGAATCAGCGTGGTAGGTTAACTGACTGTGTGGCAGTGACACAGTGGAATCAGTGTGGTAGGTTAACTGACTGGCAGTGACACAGTGGAATCAGCGTGGTAGGTGAACTGACTGGCAGTGACACAGTGGAATCAGCGTGGTAGGTTAACTGACTGGCAATGACACAGTGGAATCAGCGTGGTAGGTTACTGACTGGCAGTGACACAGTGGAATCAGCGTGGTAGGTTAACTGACTGTGTGGCAGTGACACAGTGGAATCAGCGTGGTAGGTTAACTGACTGTGTGGCAGTGACACAGTGGAATCAGCGTGGTAGGTTAACTGACTGGCAGTGACACAGTGGAATCAGCGTGGTAGGTGAACTGACTGGCAGTGACACAGTGGAATCAGCGTGGTAGGTTAACTGACTGGCAGTGACACAGTGGAATCAGCGTGGTAGGTTAACTGACTGGTTGGCAGTGACACAGTGGAATCAGCGTGGTAGGTTAACTGACTGGCAGTGACACAGTGGAATCAGCGTGGTAGGTTAACTGACTGGCAGTGACACAGTGGAATCAGCGTGGTAGGTTAACTGACTGGCAGTGACACAGTGGAATTAGCGTGGTAGGTTAACTGACTGGCAGTGACACAGTGGAATCAGCGTGGTAGGTTAACTGACTGGCAGTGACACAGTGGAATCAGCGTGGTAGGTGAACTGACTGGCAGTGACACAGTGGAATCAGCGTGGTAGGTTAACTGACTGGCAGTGACACAGTGGAATCAGCGTGGTAGGTTAACTGACTGGCAGTGACACAGTGGAATCAGCGTGGTAGGTTAACTGACTGACTGGCAGTGACACAGTGGAATCAGCATGGTAGGCTAACTGACTGGCAGTGACACAGTGGAATCAGCGTGGTAGGTTAACTGACTGTGTGGCAGTGACACAGTGGAATCAGCGTGGTAGGTTAACTGACTGTGTGGCAGTGACACAGTGGAATCAGCGTGGTAGGTTAACTGACTGTGTGGCAGTGACACAGTGGAATCAGTGTGGTAGGTTAACTGACTGGCAGTGACACAGTGGAATCAGCGTGGTAGGTGAACTGACTGGCAGTGACACAGTGGAATCAGCGTGGTAGGTTAACTGACTGGCAATGACACAGTGGAATCAGCGTGGTAGGTTACTGACTGGCAGTGACACAGTGGAATCAGCGTGGTAGGTTAACTGACTGTGTGGCAGTGACACAGTGGAATCAGCGTGGTAGGTTAACTGACTGTGTGGCAGTGACACAGTGGAATCAGCGTGGTAGGTTAACTGACTGTGTGGCAGTGACACAGTGGAATCAGCGTGGTAGGTTAACTGACTGTGTGGCAGTGACACAGTGGAATCAGCGTGGTAGGTTAACTGACTGTGTGGCAGTGACACAGTGGAATCAGTGTGGTAGGTTAACTGACTGGCAGTGACACAGTGGAATCAGCGTGGTAGGTGAACTGACTGGCAGTGACACAGTGGAATCAGCGTGGTAGGTTAACTGACTGGCAGTGACACAGTGGAATCAGCGTGGTAGGTTACTGACTGGCAGTGACACAGTGGAATCAGCGTGGTAGGTTAACTGACTGTGTGGCAGTGACACAGTGGAATCGGCGTGGTAGGTTAACTGACTGTGTGGCAGTGACACAGTGGAATCGGCGTGGTAGGTTAACTGACTGGCAGTGACACAGTGGAATCAGCGTGGTAGGTTAACTGACTGTGTGGCAGTGACACAGTGGAATCAGCGTGGTAGGTTAACTGACTGTGTGGCAGTGACACAGTGGAATCAGCGTGGTAGGTTAACTGACTGTGTGGCAGTGACACAGTGGAATCAGCGTGGTAGGTTAACTGACTGTGTGGCAGTGACACAGTGGAATCAGCGTGGTAGGTTAACTGACTGTGTGGCAGTAACACAGTGGAATCGGCGTGGTAGGTTAACTGACTGGTAGGGACACAGTGGAATCGGCGTGGTAGGTTAACTGACTGGCAGTGACACAGTGGAATCAGCGTGGAGGTTAACTGACTGTGTGGCAGTGACACAGTGGAATCAGCGTGGTAGGTTAACTGACTGTGTGGCAGTGACACAGTGGAATCAGCGTGGTAGGTTAACTGACTGTGTGGCAGTGACACAGTGGAATCAGCGTGGTAGGTTAACTGACTGGCAGTGACACAGTGGAATCAGCGTGGTAGGTTAACTGACTGTGTGGCAGTGACACAGTGGAATCAGCGTGGTAGGTTAACTGACTGGCAGTGACACAGTGGAATCAGCGTGGTAGGTTAACTGACTGGCAGTGACACAGTGGAATCAGCGTGGTAGGTTAACTGACTGGCAGTGACACAGTGGAATCAGCGTGGTAGGTTAACTGACTGGCAGTGACACAGTGGAATCAGCGTGGTAGGTTAACTGACTGGCAGTGACACAGTGGAATCAGCGTGGTAGGTTAACTGACTGGCAGTGACACAGTGGAATTAGCGTGGTAGGTTAACTGACTGTTGCAGTGACACAGTGGAATCAGGGTGGTAGGTTAACTGACTGACTGGCAGTGACACAGTGGAATCAGCGTGGTAGGTTAACTGACTGGCAGTGACACAGTGGAATCAGCGTGGTAGGTTAACTGACTGACTGGCAGTGACACAGTGGAATCAGCATGGTAGGCTAACTGACTGGCAGTGACACAGTGGAATCAGCGTGGTAGGTTAACTGACTGGCAGTGACACAGTGGAATCAGCGTGGTAGGTTAACTGACTGGCAGTGACACAGTGGAATCAGCGTGGTAGGTTAACTGACTGGCAGTCACACAGTGGAATCAGCGTGGTAGGTTAACTGACTGGCAGTGACACAGTGGAATCAGCGTGGTAGGTTAACTGACTGGCAGTGACACAGTGGAATCAGCGTGGTAGGTTAACTGACTGGCAGTGACACAGTGGAATTAGCGTGGTAGGTTAACTGACTGGCAGTGACACAGTGGAATCAGCGTGCTAGGTTAACTGACTGACTGGCAGTGACACAGTGGAATCAGCGTGGTAGGTTAACTGACTGGCAGTGACACAGTGGAATCAGCGTGGTAGGTTAACTGACTGGCAGTGACACAGTGGAATCAGCGTGGTAGGTTAACTGACTGACTGGCAGTGACACAGTGGAATCAGCATGGTAGGCTAACTGACTGGCAGTGACACAGTGGAATCAGCATGGTAGGTTAACTGACTGTGTGGCAGTGACACAGTGGAATCAGTGTGGTAGGTTAACTGACTGTGTGGCAGTGACACAGTGGAATCAGCGTGGTAGGTTAACTGACTGTGTGGCAGTGACACAGTGGAATCAGCGTGGTAGGTTAACAGACTGGCAGTGACACAGTGGAATCAGCGTGGTAGGTGAACTGACTGGCAGTGACACAGTGGAATCAGCGTGGTAGGTTAACTGACTGTGTGGCAGTGACACAGTGGAATCAGCGTGGTAGGTTAACTGACTGTGTGGCAGTGACACAGTGGAATCAGCGTGGTAGGTTAACTGACTGTGTGGCAGTGACACAGTGGAATCAGCGTGGTAGGTTAACTGACTGGCAGTGACACAGTGGAATCAGCGTGGTAGGTGAACTGACTGGCAGTGACACAGTGGAATCAGCGTGGTAGGTTAACTGACTGGCAGTGACACAGTGGAATCAGCGAGGTAGGTTAACTGACTGGCAGTGACACAGTGGAATCAGCGTGGTAGGTTAACTGACTGGTTGGCAGTGACACAGTGGAATCAGCGTGGTAGGTTAACTGACTGGCAGTGACACAGTGGAATCGGCGTGGTAGGTTAACTGACTGGCAGTGACACAGTGGAATCAGCGTGGTAGGTTAACTGACTGGCAGTGACACAGTGGAATTAGCGTGGTAGGTTAACTGACTGGCAGTGACACAGTGGAATCAGCGTGGTAGGTTAACTGACTGGCAGTGACACAGTGGAATCAGCGTGGTAGGTGAACTGACTGGCAGTAACACAGTGGAATCAGCGTGGTAGGTTAACTGACTGGCAGTGACACAGTGGATCAGCGTGGTAGGTTAACTGACTGGCAGTGACACAGTGGAATCAGCGTGGTAGGTTAACTGACGGACTGGCAGTGACACAGTGGAATCAGCATGGTAGGCTAACTGACTGGCAGTGACACAGTGGAATCAGCGTGGTAGGTTAACTGACTGTGTGGCAGTGACACAGTGGAATCAGCGTGGTAGGTTAACTGACTGTGTGGCAGTGACACAGTGGAATCAGCGTGGTAGGTTAACTGACTGTGTGGCAGTGACACAGTGGAATCAGTGTGGTAGGTTAACTGACTGGCAGTGACACAGTGGAATCAGCGTGGTAGGTTAACTGACTGGCAGTGACACAGTGGAATCAGCGTGGTAGGTTACTGACTGGCAGTGACACAGTGGAATCAGCGTGGTAGGTTAACTGACTGTGTGGCAGTGACACAGTGGAATCGGCGTGGTAGGTTAACTGACTGTGTGGCAGTGACACAGTGGAATCGGCGTGGTAGGTTAACTGACTGGCAGTGACACAGTGGAATCAGCGTGGTAGGTTAACTGACTGTGTGGCAGTGACACAGTGGAATCAGCGTGGTAGGTTAACTGACTGTGTGGCAGTGACACAGTGGAATCAGCGTGGTAGGTTAACTGACTGTGTGGCAGTGACACAGTGGAATCAGCGTGGTAGGTTAACTGACTGTGTGGCAGTGACACAGTGGAATCAGCGTGGTAGGTTAACTGACTGTGTGGCAGTAACACAGTGGAATCGGCGTGGTAGGTTAACTGACTGGTAGTGACACAGTGGAATCGGCATGGTAGGTTAACTGACTGGCAGTGACACAGTGGAATCAGCGTGGAGGTTAACTGACTGTGTGGCAGTGACACAGTGGAATCAGCGTGGTAGGTTAACTGACTGTGTGGCAGTGACACAGTGGAATCAGCGTGGTAGGTTAACTGACTGTGTGGCAGTGACACAGTGGAATCAGCGTGGTAGGTTAACTGACTGGCAGTGACACAGTGGAATCAGCGTGGTAGGTTAACTGACTGTGTGGCAGTGACACAGTGGAATCAGCGTGGTAGGTTAACTGACTGTGTGGCAGTGACACAGTGGAATCAGCGTGGTAGGTTAACTGACTGGCAGTGATACAGTGGAATCAGCGTGGTAGGTTAACTGACTGGCAGTGACACAGTGGAATCAGCGTGGTAGGTTAACTGACTGGCAGTGACACAGTGGAATCAGCGTGGTAGGTTAACTGACTGGCAGTGACACAGTGGAATCAGCGTGGTAGGTTAACTGACTGGCAGTGACACAGTGGAATCAGCGTGGTAGGTTAACTGACTGGCAGTGACACAGTGGAATTAGCGTGGTAGGTTAACTGACTGGCAGTGACACAGTGGAATCAGCGTGGTAGGTTAACTGACTGACTGGCAGTGACACAGTGGAATCAGCGTGGTAGGTTAACTGACTGGCAGTGACACAGTGGAATCAGCGTGGTAGGTTAACTGACTGGCAGTGACACAGTGGAATCAGCGTGGTAGGTTAACTGACTGACTGGCAGTGACACAGTGGAATCAGCATGGTAGGCTAACTGACTGGCAGTGACACAGTGGAATCAGCGTGGTAGGTTAACTGACTGTGTGGCAGTGACACAGTGGAATCAGCGTGGTAGGTTAACTGACTGTGTGGCAGTGACACAGTGGAATCAGCGTGGTAGGTTAACTGACTGTGTGGCAGTGACACAGTGGAATCAGCGTGGTAGGTTAACTGACTGGCAGTGACACAGTGGAATCAGCGTGGTAGGTTAACTGACTGGCAGTGACACAGTGGAATCAGCGTGGTAGGTTAACTGACTGGTTGGCAGTGACACAGTGGAATCAGCGTGGTAGGTTAACTGACTGGCAGTGACACAGTGGAATCAGCGTGGTAGGTTAACTGACTGGCAGTGACACAGTGGAATCAGCGTGGTAGGTTAACTGACTGGCAGTGACACAGTGGAATCAGCGTGGTAGGTTAACTGACTGGTTGGCAGTGACACAGTGGAATCAGCGTGGTAGGTTAACTGACTGGCAGTGACACAGTGGAATCAGCGTGGTAGGTTAACTGACTGGCAGTGACACAGTGGAATCAGCGTGGTAGGTTAACTGACTGGTTGGCAGTGACACAGTGGAATCAGCGTGGTAGGTTAACTGACTGGCAGTGACACAGTGGAATCAGCGTGGTAGGTTAACTGACTGGCAGTGACACAGTGGAATCAGCGTGGTAGGTTAACTGACTGGTTGGCAGTGACACAGTGGAATCAGCGTGGTAGGTTAACTGACTGGCAGTGACACAGTGGAATCAGCGTGGTAGGTTAACTGACTGGCAGTGACACAGTGGAATCAGCGTGGTAGGTTAACTGACTGGCAGTGACACAGTGGAATTAGCGTGGTAGGTTAACTGACTGGCAGTGACACAGTGGAATCAGCGTGGTAGGTTAACTGACTGGCAGTGACACAGTGGAATCAGCGTGGTAGGTGAACTGACTGGCAGTGACACAGTGGAATCAGCGTGGTAGGTTAACTGACTGGCAGTGACACAGTGGAATCAGCGTGGTAGGTTAACTGACTGGCAGTGACACAGTGGAATCAGCGTGGTAGGTTAACTGACTGACTGGCAGTGACACAGTGGAATCAGCATGGTAGGTTAACTGACTGGCAGTGACACAGTGGAATCAGCGTGGTAGGTTAACTGACTGGCAGTGACACAGTGGAATTAGCGTGGTAGGTTAACTGACTGGCAGTGACACAGTGGAATCAGCGTGGTAGGTTAACTGACTGGCAGTGACACAGTGGAATCAGCGTGGTAGGTGAACTGACTGGCAGTGACACAGTGGAATCAGCGTGGTAGGTTAACTGACTGGCAGTGACACAGTGGAATCAGCGTGGTAGGTTAACTGACTGGCAGTGACACAGTGGAATCAGCGTGGTAGGTTAACTGACTGTGTGGCAGTGACACAGTGGAATCAGCGTGGTAGGTTAACTGACTGTGTGGCAGTGACACAGTGGAATCAGCGTGGTAGGTTAACTGACTGTGTGGCAGTGACACAGTGGAATCAGTGTGGTAGGTTAACTGACTGGCAGTGACACAGTGGAATCAGTGTGGTAGGTTAACTGACTGGCAGTGACACAGTGGAATCAGCGTGGTAGGTGAACTGACTGGCAGTGACACAGTGGAATCAGCGTGGTAGGTTAACTGACTGGCAGTGACACAGTGGAATCAGCGTGGTAGGTTACTGACTGGCAGTGACACAGTGGAATCAGCGTGGTAGGTTAACTGACTGTGTGGCAGTGACACAGTGGAATCAGCGTGGTAGGTTAACTGACTGTGTGGCAGTGACACAGTGGAATCAGCGTGGTAGGTTAACTGACTGTGTGGCAGTGACACAGTGGAATCAGTGTGGTAGGTTAACTGACTGGCAGTGACACAGTGGAATCAGCGTGGTAGGTGAACTGACTGGCAGTGACACAGTGGAATCAGCGTGGTAGGTTAACTGACTGGCAGTGACACAGTGGAATCAGCGTGGTAGGTTACTGACTGGCAGTGACACAGTGGAATCAGCGTGGTAGGTTAACTGACTGTGTGGCAGTGACACAGTGGAATCGGCGTGGTAGGTTAACTGACTGGCAGTGACACAGTGGAATCAGCGTGGTAGGTTAACTGACTGTGTGGCAGTGACACAGTGGAATCAGCGTGGTAGGTTAACTGACTGTGTGGCAGTGACACAGTGGAATCAGCGTGGTAGGTTAACTGACTGTGTGGCAGTGACACAGTGGAATCAGCGTGGTAGGTTAACTGACTGTGTGGCAGTGACACAGTGGAATCAGCGTGGTAGGTTAACTGACTGTGTGGCAGTAACACAGTGGAATCGGCGTGGTAGGTTAACTGACTGGTAGTGACACAGTGGAATCGGCGTGGTAGGTTAACTGACTGGCAGTGACACAGTGGAATCAGCGTGGAGGTTAACTGACTGTGTGGCAGTGACACAGTGGAATCAGCGTGGTAGGTTAACTGACTGTGTGGCAGTGACACAGTGGAATCAGCGTGGTAGGTTAACTGACTGTGTGGCAGTGACACAGTGGAATCAGCGTGGTAGGTTAACTGACTGGCAGTGACACAGTGGAATCAGCGTGGTAGGTTAACTGACTGTGTGGCAGTGACACAGTGGAATCAGCGTGGTAGGTTAACTGACTGGCAGTGACACAGTGGAATCAGCGTGGTAGGTTAACTGACTGGCAGTGACACAGTGGAATCAGCGTGGTAGGTTAACTGACTGGCAGTGACACAGTGGAATCAGCGTGGTAGGTTAACTGACTGGCAGTGACACAGTGGAATCAGCGTGGTAGGTTAACTGACTGGCAGTGACACAGTGGAATCAGCGTGGTAGGTTAACTGACTGGCAGTGACACAGTGGAATTAGCGTGGTAGGTTAACTGACTGTTGCAGTGACACAGTGGAATCAGCGTGGTAGGTTAACTGACTGCCTGGCAGTGACACAGTGGAATCAGCGTGGTAGGTTAACTGACTGGCAGTGACACAGTGGAATCAGCGTGGTAGGTTAACTGACTGGCAGTGACACAGTGGAATCAGCGTGGTAGGTTAACTGACTGACTGGCAGTGACACAGTGGAATCAGCATGGTAGGCTAACTGACTGGCAGTGACACAGTGGAATCAGCGTGGTAGGTTAACTGACTGGCAGTGACACAGTGGAATCAGCGTGGTAGGTTAACTGACTGGCAGTGACACAGTGGAATCAGCGTGGTAGGTTAACTGACTGGCAGTCACACAGTGGAATCAGCGTGGTAGGTTAACTGACTGGCAGTGACACAGTGGAATCAGCGTGGTAGGTTAACTGACTGGCAGTGACACAGTGGAATCAGCGTGGTAGGTTAACTGACTGGCAGTGACACAGTGGAATTAGCGTGGTAGGTTAACTGACTGGCAGTGACACAGTGGAATCAGCGTGGTAGGTTAACTGACTGACTGGCAGTGACACAGTGGAATCAGCGTGGTAGGTTAACTGACTGGCAGTGACACAGTGGAATCAGCGTGGTAGGTTAACTGACTGGCAGTGACACAGTGGAATCAGCGTGGTAGGTTAACTGACTGACTGGCAGTGACACAGTGGAATCAGCATGGTAGGCTAACTGACTGGCAGTGACACAGTGGAATCAGCATGGTAGGTTAACTGACTGTGTGGCAGTGACACAGTGGAATCAGCGTGGTAGGTTAACTGACTGTGTGGCAGTGACACAGTGGAATCAGCGTGGTAGGTTAACTGACTGTGTGGCAGTGACACAGTGGAATCAGCGTGGTAGGTTAACTGACTGGCAGTGACACAGTGGAATCAGCGTGGTAGGTGAACTGACTGGCAGTGACACAGTGGAATCAGCGTGGTAGGTTAACTGACTGGCAGTGACACAGTGGAATCAGCGTGGTAGGTTAACTGACTGGCAGTGACACAGTGGAATCAGCGTGGTAGGTTAACTGACTGTGTGGCAGTGACACAGTGGAATCAGCGTGGTAGGTTAACTGACTGTGTGGCAGTGACACAGTGGAATCAGCGTGGTAGGTTAACTGACTGTGTGGCAGTGACACAGTGGAATCAGCGTGGTAGGTTAACTGACTGGCAGTGACACAGTGGAATCAGCGTGGTAGGTGAACTGACTGGCAGTGACACAGTGGAATCAGCGTGGTAGGTTAACTGACTGGCAGTGACACAGTGGAATCAGCGTGGTAGGTTAACTGACTGGCAGTGACACAGTGGAATCAGCGTGGTAGGTTAACTGACTGGTTGGCAGTGACACAGTGGAATCAGCGTGGTAGGTTAACTGACTGGCAGTGACACAGTGGAATCAGCGTGGTAGGTTAACTGACTGGCAGTGACACAGTGGAATCAGCGTGGTAGGTTAACTGACTGGCAGTGACACAGTGGAATTAGCGTGGTAGGTTAACTGACTGGCAGTGACACAGTGGAATCAGCGTGGTAGGTTAACTGACTGGCAGTGACACAGTGGAATCAGCGTGGTAGGTGAACTGACTGGCAGTGACACAGTGGAATCAGCGTGGTAGGTTAACTGACAGGCAGTGACACAGTGGAATCAGCGTGGTAGGTTAACTGACTGGCAGTGACACAGTGGAATCAGCGTGGTAGGTTAACTGACTGACTGGCAGTGACACAGTGGAATCAGCATGGTAGGCTAACTGACTGGCAGTGACACAGTGGAATCAGCGTGGTAGGTTAACTGACTGTGTGGCAGTGACACAGTGGAATCAGCGTGGTAGGTTAACTGACTGTGTGGCAGTGACACAGTGGAATCAGCGTGGTAGGTTAACTGACTGTGTGGCAGTGACACAGTGGAATCAGTGTGGTAGGTTAACTGACTGGCAGTGACACAGTGGAATCAGCGTGGTAGGTTAACTGACTGGCAGTGACACAGTGGAATCAGCGTGGTAGGTTACTGACTGGCAGTGACACAGTGGAATCGGCGTGGTAGGTTAACTGACTGGCAGTGACACAGTGGAATCAGCGTGGAGGTTAACTGACTGTGTGGCAGTGACACAGTGGAATCAGCGTGGTAGGTTAACTGACTGTGTGGCAGTGACACAGTGGAATCAGCGTGGTAGGTTAACTGACTGTGTGGCAGTGACACAGTGGAATCAGCGTGGTAGGTTAACTGACTGTGTGGCAGTGACACAGTGGAATCAGCGTGGTAGGTTAACTGACTGTGTGGCAGTGACACAGTGGAATCAGCGTGGTAGGTTAACTGACTGTGTGGCAGTAACACAGTGGAATCGGCGTGGTAGGTTAACTGACTGGTAGTGACACAGTGGAATCAGCGTGGTAGGTTAACTAACTGTGTGGCAGTGACACAGTGGAATCAGCGTGGTAGGTTAACTGACTGGCAGTGACACAGTGGAATCAGCGTGGTAGGTTAACTGACTGGCAGTGACACAGTGGAATCAGCGTGGTAGGTTAACTGACTGGCAGTGACACAGTGGAATCAGCGTGGTAGGTTAACTGACTGGCAGTGACACAGTGGAATCAGCGTGGTAGGTTAACTGACTGGCAGTGACACAGTGGAATCAGCGTGGTAGGTTAACTGACTGGCAGTGACACATTGGAATTAGCGTGGTAGGTTAACTGACTGGCAGTGACACAGTGGAATCAGCGTGGTAGGTTAACTGACTGACTGGCAGTGACACAGTGGAATCAGCGTGGTAGGTTAACTGACTGGCAGTGACACAGTGGAATCAGCGTGGTAGGTTAACTGACTGGCAGTGACACAGTGGAATCAGCGTGGTAGGTTAACTGACTGACTGGCAGTGACACAGTGGAATCAGCATGGTAGGCTAACTGACTGGCAGTGACACAGTGGAATCAGCGTGGTAGGTTAACTGACTGTGTGGCAGTGACACAGTGGAATCAGCGTGGTAGGTTAACTGACTGTGTGGCAGTGACACAGTGGAATCAGCGTGGTAGGTTAACTGACTGGCAGTGACACAGTGGAATCAGCGTGGTAGGTGAACTGACTGGAGGTGACACAGTGGAATCAGCGTGGTAGGTTAACTGACTGGCAGTGACACAGTGGAATCAGCGTGGTAGGTTAACTGACTGGCAGTGACACAGTGGAATCAGCGTGGTAGGTTAACTGACTGGCAGTGACACAGTGGAATCAGCGTGGTAGGTTAACTGACTGACTGGCAGTGACACAGTGGAATCAGCGTGGTAGGTTAACTGACTGGCAGTGACACAGTGGAATCAGCGTGGTAGGTTAACTGACTGGCAGTGACACAGTGGAATCAGCGTGGTAGGTTAACTGACTGACTGGCAGTGACACAGTGGAATCAGCGTGGTAGGCTAACTGACTGGCAGTGACACAGTGGAATCAGCGTGGTAGGTTAACTGACTGTGTGGCAGTGACACAGTGGAATCAGCGTGGTAGGTTAACTGACTGTGTGGCAGTGACACAGTGGAATCAGCGTGGTAGGTTAACTGACTGTGTGGCAGTGACACAGTGGAATCAGCGTGGTAGGTTAACTGACTGTTGCAGTGACACAGTGGAATCAGCGTGGTAGGTTAACTGACTGTGTGGCAGTGACACAGTGAAATCAGCGTGGCAGGTTAACTGACTGGCAGTGACACAGTGGAATCAGCGTGGCAGGTTAACTGACTGTGTGGCAGTGACACAGTGGAATCAGCGTGGTAGGTTAACGGACTGGCTGTGACACAGTGGAATCAGCGTGGTAGGTTAACTGACTGGCAGTGACACAGTGGAATCAGCATGGCAGGTTAACTGACTGGCAGTGACACAGTGGAATCAGCGTTGTAGGTTAACTGACTGGCAGTGACACATTGGAATCAGCATGGCAGGTTAACTGACTGGCAGTGACACAGTGGAATCAGCATGGCAGGTTAACTGACTGGCAGTGACACAGTGAAATCAGCGTGGCAGGTTAACGGACTGGCAGTGACACAGTGGAATCAGCATGGCAGGTTAACTGACTGGCAGTGACACAGTGGAATCAGCGTGGTAGGTTAACTGACTGGCAGTGACACAGTGGAATGAGCGTGGTAGGTTAACTGACTGGCAGTGACACAGTGGTCTCCTAGGAAAACAGTGGCAAGAGTTACAAAGTGGACTATCTTGGCTAAATAGATCAAATTAATGAAATTAGCTCCATTCATGGATGCTGATGTAAGTCCTCTCTTCTCCTGCTTGACAGTCTATTTGCAGCTCTGAGGCCTGTAGCAGCCTACGCTACGCTGGCCTGGATTAGGGTTAGGGTTGGCCTGGCCTCTTCATGTGGTCGGTAGTAATGCTAAGAATGTGCCAGGGAGTCACCCTCTCTCTGTGGCTGTCCAGCTGTGTGTGTGTTTCAAGTTCTGTGTGTGTGTGTGTGTGTGTGTGTGTGTGTGTGTGTGTGTGTGTGTGTGTGTGTGTGTGTGTGTGTGTGTGTGTGTGTGTGTGTGTGTGTGTGTGTGTGTGTGTGTGTGTGTGTGTGTGTGTGTGTGTGTGTGTGTGTGTGTGTGTGTGTGTGTGTGTGTGTGTGTGTGTGTGTGTGTGTGTGTGTCAGGTACAGAGCAACTGTATCTTTCAGCTCCAATTACGATGGCCAATAACATTTATTCGCCCGACTCCCGAAAAAAAAATCTGTTCAAACATCCTCAAAAAAACAGGAAGGGAGGGACTGAACCTCGGAAATAGAGTTGTTTGTGGCAGGACTTTTTACATCCATACTTCAGAATGGAGGAGAACCCACAACAGCTGGCCTGTGGCTTCTATGGAGTGGAGGATCATTGGAACCAGAGAGAGGGTGGAATGATTTATTGGTCTCCAAGGTGACAATGACAAATATTGTTGAACCTACTAAAGATAAGAGTGTCTGTTTTTCTAGTAGTGTGGCTTTCTCCTCTCATTCTGGAATAATGTAGCTCCCTATCCGCAAAGACTGAATTAAAAAAAAGCAAGACAACATTTTACTTGAGAGTTTTATTTGAGAGACATTTGGTTATTAAAGACAAGGATGACTCTGAATAGCTAGGTGTGTAGCTAACTTGCTAGCCTAGCGCTGATAAACCTAGTGGTGTGTAACTAGCTTGCTAGTCTAGTGCTGATAAACCTAGTGGTGTGTAACTAGCTTCATAGCCTAGCTTTGATAAACCTAGTGGTGTATAGCTAGCTTGCTAGCCTAGCGCTGATAAACCTAGTGGTGTATAGCTAGCTTGCTAGCCTAGCGCTGATAAACCTAGTGGTGTGTAGCTAGCTGGCTAGCCTAGCTTTGATAAACCTAGTGGTGTATAGCTAGCTTGCTAGCCTAGCGCTGATAAACCTAGTGGTGTGTAACTAGCTTGCTAGCCTAGCGCTGATAAACCTAGTGGTGTGTAACTAGCTTGCTAGCCTAGCTTTGATAAACCTAGTGGTGTGTAGCTAGCTTGCTAGCCTAGCGCTGATAAACCTAGTGGTGATTGGCTAGCCTAGCATTGCTAAACCACAGTAACCTCACTCAGGGCTATATTTTTGGCTGGCGCTTAGGAGGCACAAGTCTCAAACACACTTTGGTTTGCAATTTAGTCATGTAAAACCTGGCACACTGGCATTTTCCAGCCCTAATCCCAGGGTCGGCAATATTTGTGTCCTTGAAAACAAGCGGCAAATTTCATGCAGCACTAATGGGAAGTTTTAAGACCCTCAAAAAGCAGGTCTTATAACGGTAACACAGTTGTGAAATGGCAATCCATGGATTTTTGAGAGTTGAATTGCAGTCTATCCAGCCATGACCACTGTGCCCATGGAAGGAGATATGTGCCTTTTGTGCTGGTAAATGTCGACTTTATAAAAAATAAAAATAAACGATTTATCAAGGCTAGTTTAGCAGCATTGTTTAGGTGTCTTTTTGTCCTGCCCATTAGCTAAGTAGCCTATGAATAAAGGGCTTTTAAATGGTCTACTGAGAGTGCTGATAAATATTTGAGAGGTTTTTGCCCTTTTCATTATTCACATAGGAATGTTATGCGTAAAGACATTTGAACCTGCCCACAGCGCCATGGAACGAGAGAATAGATTTATGATATCATGCTTCTAACCCGATCCTATTTTAGAAATATTGTTGTTATTTTACCAAACAGATTGATTGTTTTTCGTTTGTTTGATTTTTATTTTTTTTTACGAACTTATTAGAAAGGTTCACCGTCCAATGGGGTTGATGGGGAGAACGCAGGCTACATGGCTGGAACGCGATACGATTCCGTCTGCTATTTCTGGACGAGTCCAAATATGACCTGTTAGATGATGATGTTTATAAAACATTACATTTGAGAGCAGCGTAACGGCGAGCGGACATTCCCCCTTTCTCTGTATATTGGATCTTTAACCAATCTTTAACCTCTCCCCTCCTCTCTCTTCCTGTCTCCTGCTCGTCTCCTTCTCTCCCCTCCTGTCCCCTCCTCTCTCTTCCTCTCTCCTTCTCTCTCCTCCTCTCTCCTCTTCTCCCCTTCTCTCTCTTCCTCTCTCCTCCTCTCTCCTTCTCTCTCCTCTTTCCTCTTCTCCCCTCCTCTCTCCTCCTCTCTCCTTCTCTCCCCTCCTCTCCCCTCCTCTCTCTTCCTCTCTCTTCCTCTCTCCTCCTCTCTCTTCCTCTCTCCTCCTCTCTCCTCCTCTCCCATCTTGATAAAGAGATGATTTAACCAAGCCTAAGCTGCACCTACACAACCATGTGAGCATTAAGCAGGTAAGTCAAAGATATTTATAAATAACCCAAGATAGTTCATCTGTGTCGTTTACATTGAGAGCAAATTAAGCATAATGGACAGAACAAGCAAGGAGGTGGGCAAAGCCAAGCACGAGCTAGCGAGTCCTGTTGGCGTGTTGTAGCATGTATTTGCATATTTTTGTTAGGGAACGCCTCCTCTGTGACGTGCACAAACTCAATTCGACCTTGCTCTCCTAAACAACGCAATTTCTTGGCAAAGAGTAAAGTCTATAAAATTTTGTTCGTGACAGATATTAGTTTTCGGAACCGAAACATTCATTGAGATCAGATGTTTCATCTATGAGAACATTTACACAATGTCAGCCCAGTTCCACCTAGGTCCAGCCTCTTTAATATGCCATTTGGCAGATACTTTTATCCAAAGCGGCTTATAGTCATGTGTTCATACATTTGACTTATGAGTGATGGGGGGGGGGGTGAGTCAAACCCACTACTCTGGCATGACAAGAGCCACGCTCTACCAACTGAGCTACAAAGGATCCTCTCCCACCTCCTGCCACTGGACTTCCTCTCACTACCATATTTGGTGTTGAGAAAATGTTCTAAACAGATGCTTCAACTTTATAGCCCCTGTGACATATCTGGGTTACCCCTTCTGTCTCTGGTTTAGGTCTGCTGTGTTCTTAAACAGGCTCCCAGCCCTCTGATCTGATTCATCCTGAAGGAGCATCTGGACCCACAAAATGACTTTTTTTTTTCTTCCTCCGTTTCGGGTGAGTTTCCCAAAACCTTTATAGGACTGAGATCTAAGATCGTCGTCCGGATGTCCATTGCCTTGAGGATCTTTGAGCTATGAAGTTTTTTTGTGAATCTCACTCTTGGGTCAGTTCTGTTTGTGGTATGAAGTCACACCCAGGTCTGTCTGTGGACTGATGAATGGACAAGAGATGATGTAATCTCAATAGGCCGTAGTCCTAACTGTTGTTTCAGGGGCTGTATCATTATTGTCTGTGTATAATGAACAGGTTGTACACACCACCCTTCAGCATTGTGGGTGAACTCTGTTCTGGCCAGATGGTCAGGTCACCTCAGCATTGGGGTTGAACTCTGTTCTGGCCAGATGGTCAGGTCACCTCAGCATTGTGGGTGAACTCTGTTCTGGCCTGTATGTCAGGTCACCTCAGCATTGGGGTTGAACTCTGTTCTGGCCAGATGGTCAGGTCACCTCAGCATTGGGGTTGAACTCTGTTCTGGCCAGATGGTCAGGTCACCTCTGGTCATGTTTTCATACAGGTACTGTTCTCCTTACCAAAACAGTAACGTTATATTACCACAGTATCATCCCCCAGTCTGCAGAATGGCCCCCCCTGGTTCACAGCAGAAACCCTACTGTAGCTTTTTACAGTCTCATGGCATGCTGCTTGTAAAGGGACGTGGAACATTTAGCTACTGCTGGCCACGGGAGCTTTGGACCGGCTTCAGGCACAGAGAGGAGGGGGGAGAGACACACAGCTATTGTACTAACAGTTTACTAGTTCAATGAATAGGAAGAAGGGGGGAAAAAATCAAGAGTGTTTGCTGTTATCGTGTTTATCTCACTCTGAACATCTTAGAAATTAGTAGTTACTGTATTTCTGACTGTCCTGTTTATCTCACTCTGAACAACTTAGAAGTTTAGTAGTTCTTTCTGCAACATGAAATCGCTATCAGTTAGCATGTGGAACATTCAGGGACTAAACTCATCAACCTTTGGACTAAAGAGTTTAGCACTGGAGTAAAAAAAAATCATTCTGCAGGTGACATGGTGCAAGACAGACATGTGTCCCACAGGCTACAGAGAGGTTATTGTGATGTCACTGTCCCACAGGCTACAGAGAGGTCATTGTGATGTCACTGTCCCACAGGCTACAGAGAGGTTATTGTGATGTCACTGTCCCACAGGCTACAGAGAGGTTATTGTGATGTCACTGTCCCACAGGCTACAGAGAGGTCATTATGATGTCACTGTCCCACAGGCTACAGAGAGGTCATTGTGATGTCACTGTCCCACAGGCTACAGAGAGGTCATTGTGATGTCACTGTCCCACAGGCTACAGAGAGGTCATTATGATGTCACTGTCCCACAGGCTACAGAGAGGTCATTGTGATGTCACTGTCCCACAGGCTACAGAGAGGTCATTATGATGTCACTGTCCCACAGGCTACAGAGAGGTCATTGTGATGTCACTGTCCCACAGGCTACAGAGAGGTCATTGTGATGTCACTGTCCCACAGGCTACAGAGAGGTTATTGTGCCGTCACAGAAACACAGCTCTGTCAATAGAGGCAGAGACTCCGGAGAATTGA